>NW_027097207.1:0-22821 GCF_019320115.1 Miscanthus floridulus | reverse complement strand
GCTCCCTGTACTCCGTTGGCACAGCAGCGAAGATAGCCTCCAACGCTGACATGTCGTCTTCTTCGTTGTCGGTGCCCTTGTCAATGGCATTCCAGTGCCGTCGGGCTCTGAGCTTGATCTTCATGGTCACCGCCCACTCGCCATAGTTGGTGCGAGTTAGCGTCGGCCAACTGGTGCCGCAGACCTCCCGCACCGTGCACACGATGACCTCCTGTCGTGGTTGGACAGCCACAACAGCGCCGCTGCTGTCGCCGATCTCCGAACCGTCCGTCATCACCAGCGGTTAGTCCGGCGACGGCGCTTGTACGGCTCTGATACCACTTGTTGGTGCCTCGGTTGCCCTGCATAGGTAAGCAGTAAGCTTACCAGCACACTCACTATGACTAGAGGTAGAAGAAGATATTGAGAATAGCTCACACACACCGCACAAGCCCAGCGCTGGCCGAAAGTTCTACTTTTGGATGTGGCAAACTGAACTCTCTCTTCACTGAGTTGCAGTGGGAAGCTATATATATAACTCTACCCACTAATTCTAGTACACAGACATGTCAGACTGTCGTGCTGCTACAGTGACTAGATGTGACAGCAGGACTAACTTTGACGCCTGCCCCTACTATGGCTACAGTGTGACAGGAGAGCCTTTCGACGTCTGTCCCTGCCGCAGCTACAGTGCAGCAGCAGGGAGCCATTTCGGCGCCTGTCCCTGCCGCGCGTACAGAGGAAGAGCAGCAGATTAGTTTACAATAACTTGGTCACGCGAGCCCTTGATATACATGTTGTGAAGTTCTCTTTGTACCTAAAGAATATATCCGTTGCTTCATAGTCTTATTGTCGACAACCTGCATGTAAGCCTATGTCTGCTTATTCACCCACGCACTATGTATATGACCAGCAGCTGCTGTAGTACACCATGGACTACCAGCATCACCACTGTATGCCTAAGGCTATCTATTTCCACTAGATTGTAAATATATATACATCAATGAACAAATGTTACCCGTTCAAATAACCGCATTCATGACATGCGTGCCTTAACTGAATGAATCTTAACAGAGTGCTTACCCATCGCGCGCAGGGGCGCGCGTTTGCCACTAGTTGCATATTCACAGCTCGTTTAGCAGGGCACCTGAGCTTCAGCTCCGATACTGTAGTAGTATTGTTAAAAACATAGATTCATCGGCTCCTAATGTATTTTATAAGGAGAGAGAGAAACAACCTAAATAAATAAGGTTGTTACAATGTTCCTGAAGAAGATGCCCTCAATTGCATAGGATGTGTTGCATTCCAGTTCATCTCCTTTTTGTTCTACCACTCTATTTTCTGAACCACCGTCTATGGCTACAAATCGTGCACCAAAGTATGTCCAACTAAAACATCAGCGCTGCCAGAGCATGACTTGCACCTAGATCATACACCTACGGAATCAATGTCTTGGCACCACCAAATGTCTCAGTGCCTCCCTTGCCTAGACCACTATTTGGAAACGACATAGAGCCAAAGCAAGCGTATGAACAAGCTAGGACCCACATCAGGTTTGATTCCAAGAAGACGAGGCAGGATTAGCTAGCAGCATGAGCTCCTCTCAAACACGGCTGGTATGGTTCTCTAGCGCATTCTTTGTTCAAGGCATTTGTTACGATTGACTATTGGTCACATGGAGGAGACGAGGAGTCCGATATAAATAGGAAGGCGTTTGTATGATATTTATTTTCAGAAAAATGGTATATTCTGTCTAGAAACTAACAGAGCTACTTTAGTGTATCACTACCCAAAAATGATATTAGGAGACAACCTCTCTGATTAATGGAGGAGGGCACACCAAGAGTCCAAGAGACCGGGCCTTCGTAAATGTCCACCTCTAAAAATCATTGACAAAGGCAATGTTCTAAGGCGACCGTAGCTGAAATCATCAATTAACAGGAGCGGTTGCCTTAGGACACCTATCTCTGAAAATCAATTTTTAGAGATGGCCATCTTAAGATGGCCTAAATCGTTGTATCCAAAAATAATTCATAACTTTTTCATATGAACAAGGACGAAGACAAACTTTATATCAAAGTTGTAGTCCTCGACGTGATCTACAACTTTGTAGTTGAGAAGTTTTTTATTTGTAACTGTTTAGATGAGTCCCAAAATATCGTTTTATGTTCATGGATTTTGTAATTTGAAATTTAAGATTTCTAAACAGCCTCGGATGTTAAAATGGTTTATACCAAAGTTGTAGTTCTCAATACACTCAACAACTTTGTAGTTGAAAAGTTTTTTATTTGAAGTCATTTCAAATAAAAAAATCTATTTTAAGTTCATAGATTTTGAAATTAAAAATTAGAATTTCTAAATAATCTTGAATGTTCAAATATTTCGTACCAAAGCTGTAGTGGTCAACCTGATCTACATGTTGGCTATTGATAAGTTTCATTTGAAGTTTTCTAATGCTTCAAATATTTGTTTTTAATTCACGCATTTTGAGATTTGAATTTTTGAATTTTTTAAACAATCTCGGATGGAGACACATATCAAAGTTTTAGTGTTTAACAAGATTTAAAACTTTGTAGTTGAACTTTTTTTTATTTGGTCAATTAACTCTCTCTCTTTATGACTGTTGAATGGATGCGCCGGCCCTTTTACAGGGTACGACTTCATATTTTCCTGATACAAAAACTGCCATCTACCTATTATGGGATACTTTGGTATATTCGTTAGGCTCTCCATAATTATAGTCACAAGGGCTTGGAGGGACATTCCCTCTTCAAACCGCCTTCCCAAATGGGCCCTCCTACATCACCATTGGGCTTCTCCGTTCTTGGGCTGTGGCGTCCTGCTCTTTCTTCGAATGTTCGCCCGACCCAACCAAGGCTCCTAGACGCCTTCCTCGACTACCGATCCCTTGTGGCCATTGTGGCGTGCCAATGCCTACTCCTGAGGCTTCTCCGGTAGTCGAGTTCTCGCAGCGTTCGTCGTCCCCTGAAGGCTCCCCTGTACTTGCCTGGCGGTTGGAGCCTCCGGCGTTACCTGAAAGCATATGGCAATCATGGAAAATCAAAAGAGGTTAGCTCGAGTGAACCCTCAGGGGTAGAAACTCCGCCCCAACATATTTCACCTTAGTACAAAAAATGGTTCTTACCTGTCAAGTTGCATGTGCTATTCTTATTTGTTGTCTCTTCTCCAAAAATAGTGATGGGTCCATCAGTCTGACAAGCTCTGGTTGTTGTCAGGCCTGCCAGCAGAACCAGATGGACTATGCACGCATTCCCTCTCTTCCCAATGGTCACTGCACGAGATCAGTGCTCACGTACCTAGGGCATGTTTGGTTTGCTGCTTGAAAAAGTTGCTTGGGCTAGACACGGCTCCCAGTCGTCCGATTTTGGATGACTAGAGCCGGGATTGCTTGCCTGGCCAGGCAATCAGCCTGTTCGCTTTTGGTTTCAACCAGCCCAAACCAGCAGCCAACAATATTTTCATCTCATAACAAACCAGCACCAGTCAGCCCAAACCAGCCCAGAAACCAACCAGCGAACAGGTCGAATGCCTAGTAGGCTTCAATCCAAACAGGCCTCTAATCTACAGCCTGATCTGCTGGGAGCGGCTGGCTGGGCTGGCTGGTCAGCCCTCTCACATAAACATTGTTCATGCGAACCAGTCAGTAGTACTTTTCTCTCACGTAAACGAACCAGCAACGATACAAACCAGCCAACCGAACAGATTGCTAATTGGTTATTGAACAACTAAAATACAAATAAAATTGTCTATTACAGCTATAGTATAATGTATAACAACATATTATTTATTTTGTTCTTGCATTGACTTATTGATTGTGCATGTTAGTTGACAAACCCCTCTGTAAAATGTTAACCTTTTTTTGTCTATATATAGCGATAGCTTCACCATAGCCATTGGTGGTTTTTTTTTTAATCCTGGATCTACTACTATCTCGAACAGTGGACCCAACATGCCACTTTTCCGGTTTCATGGGTTATCCAGAATCCAGATTAACTGTAGGTTCCACGCTCGCACCTCAAAGAAATTTGTTCCGACATTTAGACAAGGTTCTTCTCCTCTCTATTCACTGAACCCTCTATTTCTATGAATGGAGTCACCCAAGCTGGAGTCGATAGGGCTAAGTCGTGTCTTCCAGAGCAACATTGAGTCCTATAGCAGTGGACTACTCCTTAGGATCATGGCCCTCGCACCATCAAATGTCCTGGCGCCTCCCTCACCCATACAACGATTTGGAAAGAAAACTAGTGAGCCAATGAACAAAAGCATGCAGCTAGAAAGTTCCAATCCTCATCAGATATATATTAGGCTTTCGTTGTTCATATGGTACACAGATGAGGCAAAGACTCCCTATAAATAAGGATCCATCGATCAAGAGCATTTTTTTATTGCAGCCTGCTAGTAACTAATTCTCTGTGCATTTTTTTAACTGCTGCCAGAAGCCTTATCAATCGTACATGTTTTCACAAGCGCCTACCCCACAGGCAACAGCCATCTCGTTCAGAGATTAATGGCATTCATGTGGTCATATAAGTAACATATATAAAAAAGACTTCAGCGCCATTAATTTCTTTGTCTTCTTTGTAATTGATTATTTTAAATGGACCAATTACCCTTTTTTGCTTTTTATTAATGAATGTTAAGGGATCAGTTTATTAGCAATAAAGAAATTTGACATTTGAAGTTATCTTTGAAGAAGATTGGACGGGTGTATGGTCAGATCAGTGGCAAGGGAGGCATCGGAACATCTATCCAGTGGTGCCAAGAAGATAATTGGACGGGTGTGTGGTCAGAATCAGTGGCGGTACAACTCAAATTAAAGTTATAGATGGTGCATTGCAGTAACACGTTTGCGTTACAAATCGCATGAATCAGATTATGTTCAAGAATACCATGTTTGAATATCTTAGAATGGTACTATATATAATAAGCAAAAATGAAGTAAAAAATGCATGCACGCGCCCCGCGGCGTAGTGCCCCGGCGGCCACGCCGCTCACGCCTTGGTGGCCGTGGTGGTTGCGCCCCAGCGGCCGCGTTGCTCGCGCCTGCGGCGGTCACGCCCCGGTGGCCGAGCCTGCACGCACCTAGGCTGCGAGCCTGCCCTGGCGGCCGTGAGCTCCGGTGGCCGCGAGCCCAGGCGACGACATGCCTGACTCCGGCGGTCGCGACCTCTCTCTCCCCTGCGCTTTCCTTATTACCCGAGAGGGGCACACGCAGACTTTGTGCATGTTGGGGCTCACAAATGGAAGATAAAGCTAAGATAAGCTACTTTTTTCAGCTTCATCTCAATTTATTCCTTTATGAGAGAAGAAAAAAAAGCAGTTTGAAAAGAGGTGTTTGGCAAAAAAAAAAACATCTCACAACACAGCTCATGAAGCTGTTGGTGAAACTATGTCAAATGGGCTCTAACTAATTAATGACATTCACGTGGTCATATAAATAAAATAATATAAAATGGATTCAACGCTAGTTTTTTTTTAATCTTTATCCTTTTTATAGTATCCATGTTTAAGGATTTGGACATGTTCATTTGTCAGTTTTCCTAGCTACATGGGACGCCAATGACCATAACACTACTACATAATCAGTAATTAAGCACCACCGTTTGCCAACCCCTATCACTACTGGTTTTACTGGTCAGTAGTGGCAAGAGGCAGTGATGTTCTCACCTATCACAGTCATAGAAAATTGCTACAACCTTTAGGCAAAATGCTATCTCCTTCTCTCTTCTCATGAACACATTGTCTTATACTCTTATAAAGTAAAACCTCCCTAGCTATTTCTCTCAACATACAAGCTATCCAACTAGACAATGCACTACCACATACAATTAACATCCACTAAGCAAAAGTCCATTAACTATTTATCACAACATGCAAGTTGTCCAACTAGGCAATGCACTATCACATACAATTACCATTTCTCTCGCAAGCTATCCAACTAGACAATGCACTACCACATACAATTAACATCCACTAAACAAAACTTCACTAGCTATTTACCTAACATGCAAGTTGTCCAATTAGGCAATGCACTATCACATATAATTAAAATTCACTAGAACATGCAGCTATAATGTTCATGTCAGTAAAACACATAAGTATTTTATTATCCACATCATCATACCATACAATTCACTAATCCGCAATTCCCGTAGCAACGCGTGGGGTAGTCCACTGGTTTCTAACACTGGAGTCGCCTGTGCTAGACTTGTTGGGGAGATCTTACTTGTAGAGAAAGGTTCAGGTCTGGAGCAAACTTCACTTGTGCCACTCCCTATCATCATCGCCCTAGCACCATTGAATGTCCTGGTGCCTCCCTCTCCTAGGCCTTGTTTATATCACCTCCAAATTCCAAGTTTTTTCACTCTCTCTCCATCACATCAATTTTTAGCCGCTTGCATGGAGTATTAAATGTAGGTAAAAAAATAACTAATTACACAGTTTAGTTGGAAATCACGAGATGAATCTTTTGAGCTAGACAATATTTGCCAAATAAGACGAAAGTGGTACTATTCATCAGGTTCAAAAAACTTTCACCAGGCCCTAGAAAACAATTTCAGAAACATGGTGAGCCGACAACAACATGAAAAGAACTCTGATCCTCATCGGGTTTGGCACTGAACTTGTGATGGTAGATGAAGGTGAAGAGTCCCATTAAATAAGGATCGACCGAGGGAAGTGATGCGGACCAAGTTGGCGCAGAAAATGATTATTACAGCCTGCTCTTTATACTTTGTGTGGGTGGGGGGGGGGGGGGGGGGAGGGGGGGGGTGTTAGGCCCATTCGTTTCGCTGAAAAAGCAAGCCGAAATACTGTTCCTGCTGATTTATTGTGAGAGATAAACAGGGGTTAGGCCCATTCGTTTCGCTAAAAAAGCAAACCGAAACACTGTTCCGGTTGATTTGTTGTGAGAGAAAAACACTGTTTCGGCTGAAAAAACAAGCTGAAAAATACGGATTATAAGAAAAGCGAACAGGCCACGCAGCAGAGCGTGTGAAAAGGTGAGAAATTATATTCTACCTCAATGATCTAACTCAGACATTAATGGGCATTCATGTGGTCATATAAATAAATATTACAAGAAAAGATCAGCGCCAGTTTTTATCTTGTCTTTGTACTTCAGTACGTGTCACAAGTCTCATCTTCATGACCCAATTTGTAACCGTCACGTCCCCATTTTTCAGTGATTTAATCTGGACGTGAGCCTTGGTCAGTTAGCTTCGTGGGACGCGAGCAATGGTAATGGCCGGTGCAAGAATTCATGGAAATGTACAGCAGTTATGAATACATTGGAATTGCAATTCAGTCCTTTGGTGTTCTTGGCAAATTATACTGAGATTTCTACCGGTCGCAACTTGTTGCTTGAGAGTTAATATGATACTTCAGGTTCAGTGTGACGCTAAACAAGTACTCCCTCCATACTGAAAAACTGGACGTCCTGGGCGTATACGTAGTTTTTGCGAAACTTGACGTTGTGGCTCCGTGACCCCGTCCGTGGACTTGTTTGCCCCTGCGGTCTGTTCGGCTGGCCTTCCTTAATTGCTTTCGTTTATCGCGCGCGCCGCCCAGAGCACTAATCATCGCTGCATCGTTTGTTTCGTTGCCCGTTGAATCGATCAACCGAGTACTACTACTGCCACGCACTGCCTTCCTCTCGCCTCCCTTCATCAACGCAGTAGAAGCCTCGCCGCAGTTCCTCGCCGCCGAGCAGTCTAGGGTCTAGGGCTCCTCGTCGTCGAGCAGTGTAGCCGCGCCGCCGTTCCTCACTTCGCGCCGCCGTTTTCCTCGCTGCGCGGACGTTCCTCGCCGCCATGGAGGAGTCCGGCGCCATGGAGGAGTCCGCCGCCATGAAGGTCGCTCGCGCCATGGAGGAGGCGCTGGACGCGGAGATGACGATGGACGCCGAGATGGCGCTGGACTCGGAGATGACGATGCAGTCCGTCGAGATCGCGCCGAACTCCGTCGAGTTCGTGCCGCACTCCATCGAGGTCGTCGCGGACTCCGTCGAAGAGGTCCCGGACTCCGTCGTGGAGGTCCCGGACTCCGTCGAAGAGGTCCCGGACTCCGTCATGGAGGTCTCGGACTCCATCGATGACGCGCCCGACGACGAGGTGGTGCACTGTCCTCGCTGCAGCATGTTCCATGCCGGCGGCGTCTTCGGAGAAGCCTGCTATCAAGCCAGACGCGAAGCTCGCAGGTGTGCACGCTGTGGCCTTATTCACAGCGACTACGATCTCATATCAAGCATCATTTATCGTATAGATCCATTTGATTGTGAGCTCTTTATCCATGATGTGGACAAGCTTGAGATGAACGGTAACACGATACTACTACCTGAGCACGTTCAAATGAAGTTGGACGGTAACATCTACAATACGAAAAAGTTGGAAGATGCAAACAAAGAACAGTAAGGTACATGTCTTCTTGCAAACAGTAATGTTCTACCATCTTCGAACATGCTTCCTGCTGCAGGAAGGCTAATTTGCTTCGGCTAACATGTTCTACCATCTCCTAATTTGCTGCAGGAAGGCTAGCTAGTGCTTCGGCTAGCGAGGAAGCTTCACAAGGAACTTGCAGTGGCAGCCTTCCTTCCCTCTCTAGTACTTGTTTCCGAATGTGAGGAATCTTGATTTTGTTGCAACCTTTTTTCTTCATTGCTTCCTTCAAAACAGTTTGTAGTGTCACAAAGATCCGATTTGCTTTCCATGGAGAGTACTCCAAAAATGCCTACAAAACATGAGTTCAACAAATGAATCAATGAGTACTCCATTTAGTTGTTAAAGTTCAATTTAATCAATGCAATGGATGATCGTTTACCTCTTCGACTGCTGGAATTAGATCTTGCATTGTTTTTGCATCTTTCTTGTATTGAATTGCTTGAATGGCTCGAAAAAACCCCAAATCTAAAATGTTAAAATCCGGAGAATTGGGTGGTTGACATATAAGCCGAATGTCAAACCCATCTTGCTTAGCAACTTCACAAAATTGAGGATCATCCACTTTCAAATGAGAAGGAGCATTGTCTTGTTGTATGAAAATAGGCTTGTTCACATCTTCCCTTGGCCACTTGGCTCTAATTGCAGCAAGGTTTTGTAGGTAATCGAAATCCACAGCACCAAAATCATCTAATGGCAAGTTCAAATCGAACCCTGTCCAAAAAAGAAGAAAGAAAATGAGAAACGTTACCACACGTTCTTGCTTTGAATATTAAACAAAAAAAACCAAACAAACTGAGTAGTACATTACCATTTGTGGTGTCGTCCTTCAATATTGGGTCGTTGAGATCGACGTCGCCGTCTTCTTCCAAACGAACGTTCAAATCAAATGGATTAGCCATTGCAGTAGAGAAGGAGTGGACAAGGAAAGAGTGGACCACGGCAAAGAGTGGAAAGATGAACAGGTTCAGATGGAAAGGTGAGCACCAGTTAAATAGGAAAGGAGATGGACCATCGGCCAGACCACACGACAGCACGTTCGCGGCCGAAAAAATGATTCAAAAACGCGCCATGCAACGAAAACTCGATCTGTGAAATGCGAGCGTGCACAGCCAAAACGCGCCATGCAACGAAAACGACGCGCCATGCTACGCCGGCGCGCACGGGCAAAATGCGAGCGCGCACGGCCGAAACGGGGGCACGCGAGCGAGCGCATGCAAACGGCCGAAACGCGGGCACGCGAGCGAGCGCATGCAAACGACCCGGCCTCCGCACAGTGCCATGCAAGCCATGCAAAATGGCCACGAACAAAAAAAGGCGCCTGTGGTGGGATTCGAAACGTGGACCACAGCTTCATCCCGCCGAGGGCTAGCCACTCGAGATAAGCAAGATTCTTGTATAGAACACACTCATCTTGCTATTTAATAGGGGCAAGGGTGGAAAGATAACCCCTAATTAATCACTCCTTGATACCACAATCATGTCCTAAACGTCAGGTTTTTCAGTATGGAGGGAGTACAATCACATATATATATATATATATATATATATATATATATATATATATATATATATATATATATATATATATACATATATATATATATACATATATATACCAAAGAATTTTTTAATGCTTCACAAGTTTTGTATGTAAATGCATCATAGTAATGCTGCTGGTCAATGTGGAATATAAATTAGTGGGATTTTCATAATCTTGAAAAAAAATGTTTTTTTTAGGAAACTGGATGGGCTTGCGCCCTTACAGTGCAATATTGTTGAAATAAAGAACAGTTAAAGTAAAGTACAAGGCTGGATAACCGACAAAAGTTCAGGAAACAAAGGGTGTCCCTATTCTCTATATATATACAACAAAAACATATGGATTGTCAACGTCTACCCAGCAGCACCAAAACCACCATGCGATCCATGACTACTCGGCGCAGAAAAGGAAATTTCGACAAACCCCTCACCACGCAGGTTGACAATCACGTGGAAAAAAATCCCACCCATGCATGGAAGGAAAGAGCCAAATCAAGGGGAATTGCCCTTCAATCACGCAATCGTACGCGTCCGACCCTGCATACACGCCCGACAGAAACCTCACGCGATCACTGCTGCCTCGCCCATCAATCACAGCATTTTTTTCTCCACAAGATCACACTAATTAGGAGATAGGAGATCACGACTAATTAGGAAACGGATTGTCTTCCTTTGATCTCATGCTGGCATCAATCACAGCATTATTGCCCCCGAAGGCTGAAGCTCTGCTCACGTAGTTGTCAGTCGCGCCTCCACTCGTCCACCCATCATCCCGATCGGCATCTACGCACCCAACACGACACCAGCCAACCATGTACCGAACACGAGCAGCGATATCACAGTCCCCACCGTTCAAATCGAAGCTTACCCCGACAATAGGAAGCAGCCGACGCGAGCATTCGGCTGCCTCCACCATTCCGGTCTGCTAGCTAATTGGTTGGCCCTCCGTGAGGAATAAGGCCAGCATCATCTACATCTACGTAAGGTTGGTCCCTTTCTTGCGTATTCCCATGATAGGTTACATGGTAGCCGAAGCTGGCGCCTTCACTGGCACCGGTCAGATCGGTGTCGGTGATAGCCTCTTGCTGTCTTCGGGGGCATGCAGCCTGCGCTCGCTCTGGAGGAGGAATCGACAGTGCCAAGCTCGTGCACCGCAGCACCGGTGTCGCCACGCTCTGCTGGCCTTGGTGGCCACCGGGCTCGTCTTCCATACTATTCCAGCATGATCTTGTTCTCCTATTGTTGTGTTTATTATATAGCTGCACGTCTCATTCCTGCTGCTTTGTTTTACACCACGGGGAAGAAGCCCTTGCATTGCATAAGCATTAGTCTGATGCGTGTCATACATCAGTCTCTGTGTTTTATTTAGACTGGTCATACATCTAAATTATATTTTTGCTGAATATCCATAAGTTTGTGATGCTTAAGTTTCTTGTATACTTGTACTGTCTAAAAGGAATAAAAGATTCAGCAACAAGTTTGAGAGATTGATTAGTTTTTAGGGAACTCTTCATAGTTCATAACATCAATGGTGGTTGTTCATTTAATCATTATTAATGGATGACACCTGCCACGGTTCCTGTACAAAATCCGGCAATAGGTATGTGAGATTTTGCATATAGAGCGAGAAACCAACTTTTAAGTTTCTGAGGTCTCATAGTGCTTTAGCAACATGAGTACCTCCCTGGTGTAAAAGAACTACCAGCCCAACATATGTATTTTCAATCTTTTTACCTTTTAATGATAAATTTATTGTCATGTTCGATCTTATCACTAACTCATTGTGTTTTTTCCATGGTCAGATCATTTGTTCTCTAAGATTGTAGATTTTCTTACTAAGCAACCAGTTAGCCAGATTTGTTCTCCCTAGGTGCTTGTAATCTTGGATCGATCATCCGAATGCCCTCGAGCTCACACAATCTGATCATCAGGAGTAAGGGTTCTGGCCTTCTGGGTCTTGGGCTTTCACATCTTATATGGGATTAAAACCTGAATAACTATGAATAGGTCGATCAACTTGGGCATTGGCTCGATTGGCTTTAAGATCTTGCAACAAAGCGCAATGGCTGAGCATTGTTTATGGGCAGATCCTAAGTGAGGGCATGACTGCGGAAGATGTTACTGTAATAAAGATAGGACGGAGAAGGCATCAATAGAGCGATGGCGAGGCAGGTAGATTGACCAAGATCCTTAATGGATAGTTGTATGCAAACGCGCGGTTGTTGTAGTATAAAACGACTGTTATAGCATAACTAGGTCCTTACAATATACATCAAAACTTCAATTATGTGCTAATTGTTTAAACTTTGTGAAGACTCGTGTAATAGTGACTATGGCTGCAAAACAAAATGTTGCGAGCATCACACTCAAAATATCACTTTTTAGTAATGCTCCCTCCATATTGTTTTATAAGGCACACAACATTCAAACATTAACATCTTTGATCAATAACTTCAAATATTTTTTAACTATCAATTGTAATACAAACTTGATACGATTTATTTATATCAAATGTACTATATATCCAATTATCAAAAGTTTATAAGCAGCTAAACAATATAATATAATAGATTGTGTCATGTCAAGCTATGGAGTACAAGCATAAACAATATAAGCTGAAACAGAGGTAGTAATACAACAAACGTTTTTAAACTAAAATTATTGTGGTTATTTTGTTCCTGTTGCAACGCATGGACATGTACCTAGTAATTAATAAGAATCGATAAAAGTGAAGGACTACCGGACCTTCCTCGCAAGGACACGATGCAACATGCTGCTGCTAGTAAAAAGTAGCGTGGGTTAAGTGACTGCGCAAGGCATGTGGGACGAATTGATGCATAAGATGCTTTCAAAAAATTAAAGATGCAGATACTACAGACTCCTAGTTAAACTTTAGGCTTTTTAATGACTTATGTGAAGCCTTGGTGATCCTATATGTTTCACAAGCCAAGCCCAGAAGCCACAGTGCTCACTTGAGCGTGAAGAAAAGATTGAAAGGACAGGACAGGATGACGAACGTGTGAAAAAGTCAGAAATTCCACCACAGCAATCTAACTAACTAATGACTTTCACGTGGTAAAATAAATAAACAATGAGAAGTATAAAATGGATTCAGTGCCAGTTTTTCGTTTTATCTTAGTACTTTTACAATACCTGTGTCATGATCATCTCCATTTTTAGGGATTTGGACATGCGCATTTGTCAGTTTTCATAGCTGCATTGGACGCCAATGACCATACCACTACTACATGATCAGTCAGCACTGCCAGTTGTGAACCCCTATCGCTACTAGTTTTACTGGGGCAAGAGGCAGTAGTGATGTTCTTACCTATCACAGTCATAGAAAATTTGCTACAACGTTCAGAAAAAAATGCTATCTCCTTCTTTCTTCTCATGAACTTTCTATTTCTGTTACTGGAGTCGCCTGTGCTAGACTTGATGGGGCTGAGATGTGTCTTCTAGAGAAAGGTTCAGGTCTGGAGCAATGCCCGCTCTTGCTACTCCCTATCATCATGGCCCTAGCACCATCCGATGTCCTGGTGCCTCCCTTGCCTAGATAACGATTTCAGAAACACGTTGAGCAGATAAGAACATGTAAAGAACTCTAATCCTAATCAGACATCAGGTTTGGCACTGAACTTATGATGGGAGATGAAGGCGAAGAGTCCCTGTGTAACTTATGTTTGTGATCAGAGCAAACTACATATTTCTAATTTCCGTTGATATTTCAAAAGCTGGTCCCTTGGAATTGGAGCAAGGAATCCTGATGATCTGCCAATCCTTGCTGCATGAATCCACAGACCACGGCTCGCACTACTCACTACTCATCAGACCATGCAAAAGTCCACAGTCCAATCGCTAGTAATGGTACGGTGGAGGACAATGGTGGAGGATGCACACAATGATGCTCTGCTGCAGTAATGCATCACATATGACCTTGAAAATTCAGTGAATAGCAAGTATTAGTGCATCACATATGAGTAATTGACTATACGACGTTTCTAAGTTAATGAACAGCAAGAAGCAAGAGCAAGGCAACAATTCTTTGCAAGAGTGCATAACTTTTGAAAAAATGCCATACGCGCGGAGATGGGGAATGGGGAACAATCTTTTTATATCCCTGCAAGCTGCAAGACCTGCCACAGGAAGACATTTCTCTACCATTTGCATTTTCATGGGAGTTACAACTGACCTCTGCCCGTCCTAGACTCCTAGCAGTGAATTCCCCGCAGACAGTCATCAATCAAGGCACACTGACATCTCTATGCAGGCACACTGACATCTCTATGCACACGGCATCCAAGATAGGGGTCAGCTCCTCCGCAATACCCAGGTATCCTGCACCTCTGGTTAACTTTTGCATGCCAAAGAAACTGTGACGTCTGCAGCGTTCAGCTCTTATGCTGCTGCTTGCAGTCATCGCTGTGTAGGCGAATGTCCTGGTGTCTCATGGGCCGAATTGACACAAAATTATTGCATGTTGCTAGTTAGAAAAAGGGCTTGTTTAGTTTCCAAAAAAGTGCTATAGTAGTCATCATATCGAATCTTGCGATACATGCATGGAGCATTAAATGTAGACGAAAAAAAAACTAATTGCATAGTTTGGTTGGAAATCGCGAGACGAACGTTTTGAGCCTAATTAGTCCATGATTGAATACTAATTGCAAAATAAAAACGAAAGTGCTACAGTAACAAAATTCTCCAATTTCGCGAACTAAACACACCAAAAAAAAAGTCCATATATACCATTATCGACGTGATCAGTTTCTTTTATTCTTGAACTTCAAAACCGGATATCCTACCTACTCAACTCTCAAAAACGTTTCAAATACCTTCGTTCTCTGGTTTGAAATGGCTTTCAAGATAGTTTTCGTCTTTTAAAACATCAAGTACCTGATAATATAATTTCAACAATGAAAAACGTCTATAAGATTCTAAAAATTTTGAGAAAAAATGTAGAGATAGATTGACATGATAAATCCAAATAAAATATTCAAAGGTCATGCAAATATCTGTAGGAGCTACAAAAAAAGAATTAGCTATAGGAAAATGGGAAAATATCTAGAAAATATTTAAAAAAATCCCAAAACACTATAATCAATGTATAGATGCATTTTGAAAACTTCCCACAAACAAAATATGAGATGTAACTAGCATGACTGCATTAAACATTTTAAAAATCCCAAAACACTCTAATCAATGTATAAGATGGTTGTTTTTCGTGTTTTTGTTGTAAAAAATTTTAAAAATGCAGTTCTACATCGATTGCATGGTCCTGTAAATGTTTTCACCTTTTTTGACATTTTTTCTATCTTCCTAGAGAAAAATCTAATTTTTGGAAGGTTCTAAAGAAGTTTTCATGAGCACAAATATTTTATTTGGTTTTCTCGTGTCTTGATCTATCTCTACGAGCTTTCTCAAAAAAATTAAAAGCTTAGGGGACATTTAATTTTCATGGTCTAAGAACTATTTCAAGTTAGGATAGGAGGTAATTTAGACGGTTTTGATAGTTAAGGGCGGTAGAATATCCAGTTTTAAAATTAACAAAAATTAGATCCAGTGATAATTTAAGAAGGTAAATTAGACTTTTTCTTACTAGTTATAATTTTTGGATTTTCCATGTTATCGTGTGGATGGGACCTTTTAAACTTGTGATGAAATTATGTGAGAAGCCTTCGTGGTACTATACACAAGAGAGCCAATGTCATCGTCTATTCGGACATCATTGGTGTTCACGTGGCCATAAACTACCCTAGAACACGCAATCACTATCGGACCATCATTGTCGGATGTGCTGGAGCCAGCAGTGATAAGTTTATCACTGCCATTTTGTGGCTTCAATCGGCAATGAAAGCACAACCGACAGTGATCGATGATTATCACTATCGGTTCGTTGATCCATCCGGTAGTAATCCGCATGGTACCATCAATGCCGATTGAAGTCACAAGCTGGCAATGATAGCCTATTTTGCATAAAAAATTGACAACTTTTTCATATGACATTGGATTCCGATAAACTTTATATTAAAATTATAGAGTTTAAAGAGATTTAAAACTCTATAGCTGACAACTTTTTAATTAAAGAGATGGTTTACAAGTCCAAATATGCAATATAAGTTCTCATATCAGATTTGAGATGATTAACAATATCGAATAGAGATGAAGTCAACATCAAAGTTGTAGTACTCAACGAGATATACAACTTCGCAGTTAACAAGTTTTTCATTTGAGATGTTTGGAGTGTCAAATATACCAAAGTCATGAGGGCTGTGTTGGTACTGCTACAGAAAATTACTGAAGCCTGCTAGTTATACTTTTGGGCTTTTTAATGACCTCTATGAGAAGCATTGTCGATACTAATATGTTTCACAAGCCTAGCCCAAGAGGTCACACAGCACTGACCTGAGCAAGAAGAAAGGGAAGGACGCGAGCGTGTGAAAGCTATAGCATGAGAAATTCTTCCTCAGCTGTCTGATTCTGACATAAATAAATCATATAAGAATAGATTCAAAGCCAGTTTCACAAGCCTAGTCCTTAGGCAACAGGTCTCACTTCAGCGATCTGGCTCGGATTAATGGTGTTCACGTGGTCATATAAATAAAAAAAAATATGTGAAAAAGGTTCAGCGCCAATTTTTCTCTCTGTACTTTACTTTATAGTACATTTTATGATCGTCTTCATTTGGAGTGATTTGGCCGTGTGAGCCTTGGTCAGGTAGCTTCATCAGGGACGAACGACGGTAATGGTTGGTGCAAGAATTGTGATGTGAACCTGCGATGCTGATGCCAAATTCAACGAAATGTAAAGTAGTTAATACATTGGGATTGCAATAATTCTACCGGTTGCAACTTGTTGCTTGAGAGTGAATATCATGCCTCAAGTTCAATTCAGCCTGATGCTAAACTTGTCAAATCATATAGGCATTTGTTTTTTTATTTTTATGTGTATAGATTTTATTTATACCAAATATATCTGGCCATCCATGACAGTACTGAGATGGAGTACAAAATTTGGCACCAACTCCCCTGGTCCCTCCGATCCTCTCATAATCGAGTCCATACTGAATTCAATTGCGTAGGGTGGATTGCAATGCATCGCAGCCTTGTTTCTTCTCTTGTACCACTGGTATATCTGTTAGATTTATAGGATCATTAAGAGCATAGATCTAGCCGGCAGTATGGTTCGGGCATCGGAGGTAAAAGATGTAGTGCATCTTAGTACATATAGAACTATAGAGAGACAGAGAGGGAAGGGTGAGAGGTGAGACGTCACCGGGCATCGGAGGGTTTGGCGGTGGAGCTGGAGCCGTCCATGGCGATGTCGGTGATGCTGTGAGGGCGGTGAAGTCCGGCGTAGCGGTGGCGATGCAGAGGCGACGGTGAAGTCGGTGGCGGCTTCTCGTCGCTGGCAGCACGTTATCTTTAGATCGGGTTAAGGTTTCTCTGTAGGTGGGTTACGACGGCTCAGGTCAATCTCGTACTTTGTGCCCCGGCCCCCACCTCCCTTTTTATCGTGCTATGCGACGGGGGGCCACCAACCATGGAGCGGTTGGGCGCCCCCGATCAGGGCGCGGATCCAAGGGTTGGGCCAATTGGTGGAGATCAAACTAACATCATCCACTCCATCGTTCAATGGCAGCAAATATCCCACTTTGTTTGGATGACCACGTATTTACATAAATCACATATGTTGAAGTGGATTGGAGTGGAAATTAAACTAAGTTCCACTCTGTGCATCCAAATAAGGCCTAAATGTCTAAAACATTTCACTAACACGTCAGCTTTGCCAAAGCGAGACTGATGTCTAGAACATACTGGCCTAGAATCAACTCCTCCAAACCAGCGGATGTCCTGGTGCCTCCCTTGCCTAGACAACCTTTTGGATAAAATGTGATAAGCCATGAACAATGCTTAGGTGATGGATAGATGAACATGCATGAGCTCCTCTCAAATATTGTTATTTCTCTAGCCCTTTCTCCATTCAAAGTGTCTGTGTTATGGTACAGTTATATACGTCTCGTCTATCATACACACGGATGAGGCCTAGAATCCATATAAATAGGGAGGCATCCTCTAATGCAGTATACTGTGTATATATGTCCTCTCATAATAAAGTGACCCAGCACAGGATATCAGGACAATAAAAACAAGAGACAAATAGAAGGCTGCAGATAGAGTTACAACAGTCATGATTGATGTAATACTCTAACCAAGCGTTTGGAATAATCGGCTACTGTCACGAGTTGCAGCTTCGCCCTTGATTTTCATAAGGAGCAGAAAACTTGGCGATTCTTTTCTTCCAAATTTCCTATCATATGAAGACGATGAGTGTCCATTATCCTCACCAAACTGCATGCCAGATCGCCGCCATGACCATCATATCGTCAGGTGTGGGGGGCTGGTGACTCAAAGCGCTAGGCCCTGTAGGGTTTAGGCCCACCAAGATACGTTTGGGGAATAATCTATGGTCGACGAAAAAATGATGCCCTGGTTTCTTGGTTATGTGGCATAAAGTGCTCATTGCTAATTTTAGTTAATTTTTCAAAACTTGGTCCCTTCAAGTTATTTCTATTTTCTTTCTTTCTTTTTCCTTTCCAAAAGCTGAATAGCTGATCACTTGAAATTGGAGTGATGAATCATGCTGACGGTCTGCATTTTTGTCAGCAGAGATCAAAGTCTATTATCTCTCGAGATTCCTTATAGCAGGATGTACTGCAGCAGTAACACTACAAATGTGTATCAGTGATAAAATGATGAACAGTACTCAGAATGAGTAAAGGGCAGTACTCAAAATTTTGTCAAGAGTACACCCCTGCCACCTCCTCCATAATCGAAGCCTGCATTGCATTGACAGCTCGTTTGGCAGGGCTCCTGAGTGCTTTAGCTCTGATATTGTAGTTGTATCAGTATTATTGCTCCCGAAAACCAGAGCTTATATTATACAGTAAATCCTAAAAACATATATTCATCAGCTCCTAGTGTATTTTGTAAGGAGAGGGAAAAAACAACTTAAATAAGGTTGCTATAATGTACTGAAAAGAGAAGCCATATTAAATAGGCCCTAAATAATTGCAGAGGATGTGTTGCATTGCATTACAGTTCATCTCCTTTTCTTGTACCACTCTATTTTCTGAACCATCGTCTATGGCTACAAATCACGCACCAAAGTATATATGTCCAACTAAAACATCAGCGCCAAAATTTTAGCTCATACATTGTCTCGGTGATTCCCTTGCCTAGACAACCACAATTTGGAAACGACGTAGAGCCAAAGAAAGCGTATGAACAAAGCTAGGATCCACATCAGGTTTGATTCCAAGAAGACGAGGAGGGATTAGCTCATACATGAGCTCCTCTCAAACAGGGCTGGTAAGGTTCCCTACCCATTCTTTGTTCAGGGCGTTTGTTACGGTTGACTATTGGTCTCGTCTATTCTAGCCAGATACACATGGAGGAGGCAAGGAGTCCATATATATAGGTAGGCATTTGTATGATATTTGAAGAAAAGTTAGGATATATTCTATCTAGAAACTAACAGAGCAACATTAGTGTATTGCACCATAGTACAAAGATGGGCCACGTGATGAGTGCTAGTTAGCAAATTTTGCTCTAATGTCTACCTCTTCAAAGTGGGTCCCACATTTACAATTTAACTTATAATATGTAGGAGTGCAGAACAAATAAGTCACTTTTCTCTTACCTCCCTAGTTGCATGTGCTATTCTTATTCATTGTCTCTTCCCTAACTACACTATGTCAGAAAAGCAGATTAATGGCGCATCTAAACAGTCATCAGTGACGCAGAAAAATTGTGTACGTATCTGATGTGAATAAATGAATGACATGTAAAAACGAGTCACTGACGTCAAGATATCAGTGACGCGTATATAGCCAAAACTCATCAAGGGCGGTGAATTCATGGTCAAAGCGCTGCCCGAGCTCATCGAGCACGAGCTTGAGGTTTGGATCCATGGCACCACAAGTGCTCTGGAGACGAGTGAAGTGGTCGTGTGGTGGATTGGACACCAGGATCGGAAGAAGAGTCTGATACCAATTTGTTACAAGAGTGAAGGGGAAGAAGGAGACATGGAAAAGGGGAAGAAGCCGAAGGCAATTAGGATAGGTTTCACTAGAATTCGAGTTTGATTACAAATTTCTTGTCCCTCTCCACTCTCAGACAGATACTCTTCTACACGCTACTTGATGCATTCTGGGCTGGCCACCTTCACACTAGACCGTGTCTTCGTATTGGGCCTCATTACTATTGGCCCACAGGATTACCGACTCAGGTGAGTGAACCACTCACTGGTCTTGCCGAGCACCTGCTAGTGTTGCCGAGCACCCACTAGTCGTGTCGACCACGAACAAGCATTGTCCGTCCCCACGAACTATGGCTAGAGCTTGAAGAAGAAGGGAGAACAGAGCATACACACACAGTACAAGACACCAGCATTGGTCGAAACCCTGTCTAGGAGATGGCAAATCTGAACTCTCTTTACTGAGTTGCCATGGTAGTCTATTTATACAACTTTATCCATCTAGTCCTAGTACAGCGCACATGCTGCAACAGTAACTAGATAACACAGCAGGGCTGACTCTGCGCCGGTCTCTGCATGTGGCTACAGTGCTGCAGGTGAGCCGTGCGGCGCCTACACCTGCAGCGGCTACAGTATCACAGCAGGGGGCCTTTTCGGCGCCGCCTTCCCTTGCTGTGTTCACACAAGGAAAGCAGTAGATTATTCTAATAAACATTCCTCTAATCCTACTGCTATCCCTTGTACCCCTTCCATGCCGATCATCTCCTTCAGCTCCGTGAGTCGAAGACGTCCGAGCGGCTTGGGGAGGACGTCCGCGAGTTGCCGACCAGTTTCGACGAACTCGATGACGATCTGCCCTCCATCGACACAGTCCCTGAGGAAGTGGAACTTCACGTCGATGTGTTTGCTCCGGTCGTGCAGAACCGGATTCTTCGCGAGGGCAATGACAGGCTGGTTGTCCACCATCAGTGCTGGTGGGTGAGCTTCCACGCCGGTCAGCTCACCCAGCAGCCGACGTAGCCACACAACTTGGCATGCCACTGTGGCCGCCGCTATGTACTCTACCTCGCACGTAGACAACGCCACCACCTTCTGTTTCAGCGATAGCCATGAAATTGGAGCCGACCCGAGGAAGACGAGCACGCCAGAGGTGCTCCGTCGTTCGTCGATGTCCCCCACAATGTATGCATCGCTGAACACAGTGAGCTGCAGCCTACTTCCGCCGGTCTTTGGGAAGATGATCCCATGATCCACCGTCCCCTTGATGTAGCACAGTAGCTGCTTCACTGCACCCCAGTGATCCTCTCTGGGATCCTCCATGAAGCGACTGACATAGCCCACGGTGAACGTAATGTCCGGCCTCATGTGGACTAGGTAGCACAGACCGCCGCCGACGCTCTGGTAGAGTGTTGCATCCACCTTTGGCGCGGTGCTGGCCTTCGTCAGCTTCAGTCGCTCCTCCATCAGAGTCATGCATGGCTTGCACTCAGCCATGCCGCTCCGCTCCAACAGCTTGGAGGCATACGCGCTCTGACCGAGCGTGAGTTCCTCCTTCTCATGTCTCACCTCGATGCCGAGGTAGTAGTAGAGTGCGTCGAGATCGCTCATTCGAAAACGAGCAGCCACTCGTGCTTGAAGCTGTCGATGTCCTCCGTGCGTGCACCCGTGATGATCAAGTCATCCACATAAACGCCGACGATGAGCTCCTCCTTCCTCCGTCGCCGCGTGTAGAGTGCGTGCTCGGTTGCGCACTGTTGAAACCCAAGCTCACCCAGCGTGGCGTCAAGCTTGGTGTTCCATGCTCGTGGGGCCTGCCGTAGCCCATAGAGCGCCTTGCGCAGTCGGAGCACCCTGTGATCCTCTCCCTTGACGACGAAACCTGGAGGTTGCCTGACGAAGTCCGTCTCTGCTAGCTCACCATTGAGCAAGGCCGATTTAACGTCCAAGTGATGGACGCGCTAGTCCTTTGCTGCTGCCAAAGCTAGTAGCAAACGGACCGACTCCATGCGCGCTACTAGCGCAAAGACCTCCTCGAAGTCTATGCCCTTGCGCTGAACAAAGCCTCAGGCGACGAGGCACGCTTTGTGCTTGACAATGGCACCGAGCTTGTCCCGCTTGACCTTGTACACCCACTTCAGGCTAATCGGACGGCATCCTGGAGGTTGATCGACGAGCTGCCAAGTTTCATTTTCCTCGATCGCCTTCATCTCCTCTAGCATCATCCGTTGTCAGTTTCCGTCCCGCTCAGCTAGTGCGAACATGGGTGGTTCCTCTGCACTGACGAGTAGCAGCTCTGCGTCATTGAGCAGCCTACCCGCCAGTCCTGAGGGTCTTGTGTCGCCGCTGATGTCGTCCAGCCTGCAGAACCGCACCTCCTCACCTTCGTGGAAGGCATCCACAAACTCAGTGATGTCACTGGGAGGTGTGGCGAACTCGATCGGCGTCGATGGAGTTCCCTGTTCCGCCGGACTGCTCAGCACAACACCTTGAGTGCTCGGCACCCTGGTTGTAGTGCTCGACACTACTTCTCGACAACTCGTCATTACTCCTGCAGTGTTTGGCCACACTATAGGAGTGCTTAGCCTCAATCTTGGAGTGGTCGGTACCACTGCAAGACTTCTTGGCTCCGCCACGGGAGTGCTCGGCACCCGTCCTAGAGTGGTCGCCACCACTATAGAACCTCCCGGCACCACACCTGGCATGCCCGGTATCCCTCCAGGAGTGCTCGGCATCCCTCCCGAAGTGCTCAGCACTGCCCCAGGAGTGCTCGGCTCTACTGTTGGAGTGCTCGGCACCTCTTCCCCAGCGT
>NW_027097206.1:0-60000 GCF_019320115.1 Miscanthus floridulus | reverse complement strand
GGCGACGCGGGCCTGGGAGCCGCGTGGCCGGGCGGCGTGGCCGGGCTAGGGGGTGCTCGGGGACAGGGGATACAGGGGCGAGGGCTCGCGGTGGCGGGGGCTCGCCGGCATGGGCGCGCCACCGGCGGCGGAGCAGGGGTGGCGGCGGCGGCGGGCGCGTGTGTGAGCTTCGCGTGCGGGCGGCGCTACCCCGGGGCAGCGCTTGCGCGGGCGGGCGGGCAGGGGCTGCGTGGGCGGGCGGGCGGTGCTAGCGGGCTTGGGGATGCACGGCGGATCAGGGGTGGCGGCGGCGCGCGCATGTGCGAGCTGCGCGGGCGGGCGGGCGGACGGCGCTGGCGGGCCGAGGATGCGCGCAGAGCGGCGGCGGCGCTATGGCGGCGGCGGGCGGCGGGACCGAGCGGGCGAGCGGGCGCAAGGGAGAAGATATGGTTCTAGGGTGGGGGGTGATTTTGGGCCGGTGGCCCATTTTCTATTGGTCCTTTGCCGAGTGGAGATATCTGGGTTTTAGGTATCCGACATCACATCTTGCTCGAAACTTTCTCAATTTTTTACCACGGCCTCCGCATGTGATAACAAGACACCTCGACAAGTTTCGTGATTTTCGGACTTCGTTTGGATTTTATATAATTTAAATATACTTTCCCCGCAAGTACCTCGTCATGTTACGACAACAAGATGCTCGTAATTTCATGTGAGTTCCTGGATACGGCCTCAACGTACGCTAAACATCATGAATACCATTTTTTGAATGACCAAATTACATTATTGCATGTACCTGCAGTTCAAATTTGGAATATTCGAAAAAATTCAACGAAACAAAAATAATTAAGGAAATATAGTAAAAAACTCAAAATTGTCCCAATTTTTGAAATGGAGGTATAATTACTGTAGCAAGGCCCTACAAAAAAATGGGACAAAAAAAATTGCCGAGTGCCACCCTTGGCACTCGACAAAGAAGTCTTTGCCGAGTGCTAGGGCACGTGGCACTCGGCAAAGAATTTAAAAAAAAATAAAAAAAATTCTTTGCCGAGCGCCAAATGGCGGGGCGCTCGGCAAAGGCTGACGGCAGGTGGCCGCCGTCACGCCGGCCACCTTTGCCGACGGCCGGAATTTGCCGAGCGCCCGACACTCGGCAAAGACAGATTTTTGCCGACGGCCAATCTTTGCCGAGCGCCCGGCACTCGGCAAAGGCAGATTTGCCGACGGCATTTCTTTACCGAGTGCCGCTGGATCTGGCTCTCGGCAAAGACTGCCTTTGCCGAGTGCCCGATAAAATACACTCGACAAACTATTTTGCACTCGGCAAAGTAGTTCTCTCGGGTAGTGGCGGGCCTGTGCGGAACTCGACCATGCATTCATCATGCCAGTAGTAGGGCCTAGTACGATGTTGATGCAACTTGCATTGGGTCATGTGGAGTACATCGTTGCTCGCTTCGTACGTGTCCGCTGAATGTCTGTTCAGACCTGCAGTGCGCGTGCGTGACAGGGACGGCTTAGCCGCCGATCGAGCACTACTGCTACGATTGGTCATCAGCGTCACTCAACTGGGGAAATTAAAGCATGAATATCCCCATCAGCGACCGGACCGAGTGGCCAACGGTGTTGTACGAGCGTGTCGGGTGGTTGGTAGTTGGTACAGTACAGTACCTTGGCGGAGGATTGGCCGGCGATGAGCCGGAGCCGGAGCACGGGAGCACTAGCAGCATATATGGACCAGTACCAGCCGACCACGTCGTCGCGGCGGCGGACGGACGCCCGCCGTGACCCTTCGATCCTCGGCGCCGGCTTGCCTGAATGATCAAAGTTTAATGCTACAGTACTTGGTCATGAACGGCGACGCTTGCATGGAAGCACAAGCGCTCACGCGCTGCTAATGAAGTGCCGTGAACGGAAGCGTACCGGGTACACGTACTCATTATCTACCACACGGCAGCCCATGCCGGCTGGGACTGGGAAGAGAGGAAGAGGACCACTGGTCACAGGATGAGATGCCGGCGCATCACGTACGTCGGGATTGATGGACCATCTAGAAGCCCTGATCGAAGAATGAACAACCGCCGTCCGATCGATGGCGAGTAATGAGCCAGCCGCCATTGCGGTGGTGCCACTGCCACCCATACGTTTACGTGCATGCATATGCACGCACCGACGCCACCCGTGCCCGTGACGACCGCGGCGTCGCACCAACCATGCGTGTGTACGTGACAGCGCGAGGCTACGGTTCACGGTCACCGATGGATGGATATCGACGGGCGGGCGAACCAACCAATTATTAAGCGAGAGCCAGTTAGGTCAGGTCGTTCAGGTCAACGGCCGGTCGATCGCCCGTGAAGGACGCGCGCGCGATCCGGCCGGCGTGTCGTTAATGCTCGATCCGTACGGCCGCATCCGGCCAGCGGCGGCCGGATCGATCTATCGTCGGCGTCGCGGCGGCGGCACACCCATATCCGTACGATCATGCATATCCGGTCCGGCGCATGCATGTGCAAGTTGACTCGAGTTCCTTTAAAGTGAGTGGTGCTGATGGGCGGCTGGCTGCGTCGTCTCCACCAGCCGCCGGCCGGACATGGCCCTGGCACCTGGCGACGACGACAACAGCCCGTTCGACGGGTGCTGATACGATCGTGAATTATTATTGCTGACTGATTTGGTGTGAGAGAAAAATACTTTTCTAGCTAAAAATTTACGATCGTTTACGATGAAGCGAACAGTCCACCCGTCCGAGGTACAGTACGTAGCTGCAGGTGTGTTCTGGGCCACCCAGAATGTTCAGCGAAACGAAACACATGGCCTAGCTAGCCAAATGATGGACACACGTACGAATAAAGACGGTCGGGAAGGGAAATGGTGTTTGACAAGGCTTCAACTCTCTATACATATATTAATCGGGCTTTTTTCCTCTCAGCAGGGCATATGCTCCAAACTCCTGCACCGCTGGATGTGTACGATATACTATGATGGATACACTATTATCTTTCTCCTGCAATACATCCATCTTCATCCACATCCAATGGTGGAGGGAAAGAGGATATATAGCTAACGGTAAGCGAATCACCGAATCGTCAGGTTCAGTAGCAGCAGTTCATGATCGAGTGTAGTATGTGTAATTGTGCATCTCCCTGCACTGCAATGCAGGCTTCCTCTGAAAATCTCTCCTTGTATTGTACTCACCCGTGTACACTACAGGAACTGCTGGCTTCCCCGAGTGCCAGTTGCACTCGGGGAAGGCCCAGTTGCACTCGGGGAAGCCTTTCCCGAGTGCAATACTCGGGGAAGAGCCTTCGGCTAATCCTCTCACGGGAAATGCGCCTTCCTCGAGTGTCGAAAATCGTACACTCGGGGAAGGCTTTGCTGAGTGCCGTGCTGACACTCAGGGAAAGACTTGACGCCGTTGGCCGACGGCCGACGCCGTTTTTTTTTTTATTTTCTTCCCCGAGTGCAACACTCGGGAAAGATTTTTAAATTTTTTTTAAATACTCTTTGCCGAGTGCCGCAGCTCAGTCACTCGGCAAAGAATTTTTTTTTTAAAATCCCTCTTTCCCGAGTGCCACAGCACAGGCACTCGGGGAAGATTTTTGAAATTTCTTTTTAAATACTCTTTGCCGAGTGCCGCAGCTCAGGCACTCGGCAAAGAAATTTGTTTTTTTAAAAAAAAATCCCTCTTTCCCGAGTGCCACAGCACAGGCACTCGGGGAAGCCACCTCTAAAATTCTTTTTTTTTTGTTTTTTGCTTTTCCATGTAAACAACAGAGCATATATATATATATACACACACACACAAATCAACACCAATATATCACAAACCATATTTATATATCACAAACGACCAAATTTATCCGAAATCCACAATATATTACAAACATGATCTCAATGGGGTCCTAAAACATGATTCACCAGTAAGATAGCTACCATGTGTTTTATGTATCACATGAAAGAAATCATGGTAAGCAACAGAATCTAGAAGTCCAGCACACCACCACACTTCTGGTAAAGCCAATGTCGTGCACCTGAAACATTTAGCAAACTGTAAGAACCAGACATATAACACACCATGTTGAAACCATGAGAATTCATGGGATCAGAATTTAGAAGAGCACTCATATTACTTGATTCAGTCTAAATTTAGTGAAAGAAATCATATTACTTGATTCAGTGATCACTACAGGAACTACTATGGAATACTACAATATTTGAGGATGGAATTTAATTAGCACCAGGGAAAAGTGTTCTGATTACCTCCTTCCCTAGCTGTGCAATATGATATGCCTTCCTTCACGTCTCCGAAGGTGGCTCACGTCGACTGTGAGGGGTGGGACGCCACAGCGTGCGATCCCTGGCGACGGTCCTAGGTGGGGATGGCCCGACGTGCGATGCCGGTGACCCTTCGACATGGTTCGACGCCACCCCCGATTGATGCTACAAAAAAGAGAGGAGATTGCACGTGAGTGACAAGATAAAAATGTAAGGAGTGTAAAGAAAAGTTGAAAATTTCGGCAGCACCTCCCCTGCACGGGGAGGTTTCCAAAACCTGCAAGAAAAACGTCGGCACGAAGGCCGACAACCATATTTCCGCCACGAAGGCCAACACATCAACAAATCCGGCACGAATGCCGACACATCAACAAATCTGGCACGAAGGCCATCACTAGGTTTGACACTAAGCATGAGCAAAGAAAGTAAAACATGCGTACTCATACTCACCGGAGTAGACTCTCGACGATATGGTGGTGGTGGTGCAAGCAGCTCTGCTGGGATCTCCCAACCTTGTTGCTGCCCAAGTTGTTGCACGAACTTGAGCAAACCATCTTGCTGGGCCTCCAAAGCTTGTACCCTCTGACGCTCGGACTCCCGCTCGGCCCGCTCAGCCTCCCGCTCAGCCAGCAAACTCTTTTGCTGATCTCGAAGTTGCTGCAGCTCGGCCTGCAATATTTGACCCCAATGTTTCAATAATGCAGAGCTAAGGAACGTAAAAGTGAAAGAATGACGAATGAAACTAGAATACTTACCTGGATTGAAGCCACCGCTGTCGGCCGTTGGCTTATGGGCACGCTAGAGCTCGTGCTCGCTGCTCGTAGACGGTTGAGAGGAGGAGTACAGCCCGTCTCGAGGATGCCGTCGCCCATGTAGAACCGCCCATGCTTCTTTCCTTGCCCAATCCTCATCACTAGCTCAGGATCAAGGCGCTCCTCGGTCCTCGGATCGTAGTCCGACCCGTGGACTAACCTTGACGCCTCCGTGTACGAATTGAGGCGGGTGTGGACGCTGGAGTTGATGTACGCCTCTGGGCCCGCATCCGGGTTGTACTCGATGTTGGACTTTGCCGGGCCCATGTGGGCCAGAGCATACGCCGTGAGTTGGCCAATTGGCTGGCCACCGTGTGCCGCCTCCTGCGAGAAAGACAACATGTGGTTAGGAATCATGCAGAATTGAGCGCGGCTAGATTAGACAAGTGGTGGAGACTTACATATGTCTTTTTGTATTTGCTGAGGCTGGCGCTGCCCTGATGGTGAGGTACACCTGGCATCAGCATATGGTGCTCGCTTTTCTCTTGGTGCGCCTTCTGCCAGTCCGCGTCCAACCATTTGTCCACTATAGCAGCCCAGCAATCGGGAAAGGTGGCGCACCAGCTCGGAATCACCTACAAGCCATCAGAAGATCAAATTAGGCATAGTTAATCTAAAAAGAGATCAATAGGAGATGTTTTCTATTTACCTGTAGGTACTGCTCCCTTGTCAGAATCTCTATCTCTCTTCTTGCCTGAGTTCTGTTCATTCTTCTATTACGGTAGGTGGCGTTGTAGTCAATGTGCGCCTGGAGGCGGGACTCGTGATACAAGTCCGAGACATGCCTTCTACAGGAAGTGGCAGCCACCTCACGTGCCCTTAACTCCTGTCCCGGCTGGCATCTGAAGAAGTCCTACATAAAGACACGAGGTATCCATTATTTATTTCAAGAATGTCCAATGAATGCAATGAATTGAGGGTCGTAGAGTGAGAAAGGCTTACCCACAACTCCGTAAGCACCTGATCCGCCAAGTTTAGGTGCCCAGCGGTGGGGAAGAGGGCGTAGTGGTCGAACGAGGGTATCTCTGGGTCCTCACCCTCCGACGTCCACACTAGGCCAGGGAAGTGTTCCCTGCACAGAAGTCCCAGGATCCCATTGACATTGCGAGCCGGGACCCCCTCCTCCACAAGCATCCAGTTCCTGCACAAGTGGTTAACAATAGTTATTATTAGCTCTTATTATAATTTTTAACATATCAAATGAAGAACATATGAAGTTACTTACCTATCCCCCTCGGGTGCAATCAGTGGGCGGCGGTCAACAAGAATCGGTCGCTTCGGGAGCTGGCTGGGACCTCGCTTATAGGGTTTCGAGGCTGCAGAGGAAGTCGAACCCCCTACCCCCTCCTTGGACGTGTGCGGAACCCCCTCCTCGAACGCGTGCGGAACGACGTCGTCGTACATCTGTGGAATGGCGTCCTCGCCCACCGTGGGCAGAGGTACGTCGTCAGCCCTAGCAGAGCGCGAGGAGCCAAGGTCGTGGTCAGTCGGCGGCGGGGCCCCCCGCCTGGGCCTGCCCCTCGGACGCCTCTGCCTCTCTGACGGCTCCGTCTCCGTCTCCTCAGCTGCTGACGTGTCCCTCGATCTCGAGTAAGTCGAGGGACAGCTCCTCCTAGTGGGTCCCATCACCTACAATTAAAAAGAATAAACCATTATTAGTCATGATAAACGAGAAGTACTTAGCAAGGGATGCAAAATAAAGAAAATGTAATTACAAAATAACATAGTATTACATGTATTTCTAATATTCTTCATGATCGGGATTATCTGGACAGATACGGTCATAGATATGCGGAGATCCGCATACCTCCAACCGTATCTGTTTCGGACGGGAGACACCTAACTGGGCTACACCGATCTACGTACGACAACGGTAAGGAAAAGAGCTTAATTATACCTAGGGTGGCGGTGGAGAAAGGCTAGCGACGCAGTGGCGAGTCGGTGTAGTGGCGAGTCAGCGCTGTGCAGGCAGGACCGCAGCGCTGACGAAGACGATCGGGGTCGCCTAGGTGCTCCGATTCCCCTGCGACAGGTCCTGCTCTGCAAAAGAAGAAAAACAGCACTATAAGTACAAAATTTCGGCAGAACCTCCCCTGGACGGGGAGGTTTCGGTAACCTGCAAGAAAAACCATCGGCACGATGGCCGACGTCCATATTTGGGGCACGATGGCCCACACATCCACAATTCTGGCACGAAGGCCATCAACACATAAACGGCGCGATGGCCGACAACCAGAACGGGACGGTTCGTATACCTTGGGTGTTGGCGGGACGTGCACGCGGAGAAGAAGACGTCGACAACGGGACGGGACGCGGAGAAGAAGACGCCGTCTCGGGCTGATTAACTACAGAGTTAAGAAATGAAAGTTAGCATAGTTACGAGCACGCACCCTGTGCTGATTCAGTTGGTTGCAGGAAGAAGACATACCTGAAAGCGAGCTCGAGCTCGCAGGTCCGGTGTGGGGGCAGCTGGGCGGTGAGTTTGAGTAGGTCCGACGTCAGTGGGCAGCGAGCTCAAGCAGATCCACTGCATGAGATGAGTAAGCAACACATATTCAGAAATTAAAATTTGCAATATAGTGTTTCACAAAATCTTTTTTAAGATAAAAATATGTTGTACTTAATTAGTTATTGTATTCCATGGATAGAAATTTTAAATAGAGTTTCACATGAAGAAAAGAAATTTTCATAGTGCATCTCTACTGTATGTATTTTACAGCAACTTATTTCTAGAGCAGCTATGCAGAGAATACAGTCATGCTTGCCATCCAAAAGATCACAAGTTCCAATCACATGTTTATTATTATTAGATGACCATCCTTATTTTAAGAAAATATAAATGCTGCATAGGCCTGCACAACTTGGCCAGCTTTCAAGGAACATTTTACTCATTCATGTGAGACTACTTGTGAGACGTAGGAAGCAGCCCAAAATAAAGTTCAAATTCCATTACCATGTCAGGTGGATCAAAAAAATGCATGAAGTGATGCATACAGATAAAGATAGGAATTAGTACCTGATGAACTTGCAATGCCCAACGGGCCAAACAACAAGATGCATCGTTTAGTCCAGGTGGATCACAGGGGCTACTGCAAGAAACAAGAGGACTGTAAATGGAACAATTGCTTGATCTATAACAACAGTAGTAACTATGACAATAAACAAAAGTAACATATAAATCTAACCTATGCCTTTGTTTAGAATAACCCAAGTAATCCCTGAACCTGCCATATTATGGAAAAAATCCAAAGTACCCTCTCTCTACACATATATATACTTCTACATTTGGTAAAATATAGAAAAAACAGTTAAGGTAAATTGATCTATCATTGTCTACTATATATAGGGAGGGTACCCTCTCTCTCGCTCTCTCTACTATTTCACTAGTGAAACCATTTCACTGTATAGAGAGAGGGTACGATCTATCATGATCTATCACTGTCTTAACCATTTCACTAGTGAAACCAGTAAACACCATGAGCATCCACGCCTCAAATGAAACACCTCATTATTACATTTTTTCCAACATTGTACTGAAGAACAGCGACAGTACATTAACTATGCCACCATAAGCATCATATCTTAATGAATCCAACGTGTAACTCATCACTGCATTCATGCTAAATGACAATGGCTGGCTAGCACGCAGTACTCCTAGATGACTTATAGCATTCATCCTACAAATGCTTTGCACTGACAGAAAAGGCAAAGAACAACATCCACCCTACAAATCCTATAAAGTGCCTGGAATTTTGCAATGAACTGGAGAAGATCGTCAGCAGGGGTGAGGAAGATGAGAACCTGGCTGGAGTCGCACGTCAGATTTGGGGTGAGCCGTCTGGGGCCTGGCAGCTCCTGGGGCGGGCGGGCGTCGGCAGATCCTGGCCGGGTGTTGGCGGGCGGGCGGCGCCTGGGGCCTGGCCGTCGGAGGGGCCGGGCGGGCGGCGTCCGGGGCCTGGCCGCCGGAGGGGTAGGGCAGGCGGCGTCGGAGGGGCCGGGCGGGCGACGTCCGGGGCCTGGCCGCCGGAGGGGCAGGGCGGGCGACGTCGGAGGGGCCGGGTGGGCGGCGTCTGGGGCCTGGCCGCTGGAGGGGGCGGGCCTGGCCGCCGGGGGGTAGGGGTGTGGAGACGGGCGAGCGGGAGCGCGAGCAGAGGCGGCGCGTGCGGGCGGCGTCTGGAGCCGGAGTGGGAGCAGAGGCGGCGCGTGCGGGCGGGTGATTGCTGGCGTGCGGCGTGCGGGGTGGAGACGGGTGGGTGGCCGGTTAGGTTTAGATAAGGCCTGGTGGGCTTTTTTTTAGTCTTCCCCGAGTGCCCTGTTCTGGCACTCGGGAAAGGGCCTCTTCCCCGAGTGCCAGGGAAGGCACTCGGGGAAGTATTTTTGTTTTTTTCCTTCATTTTTTTGTGAGGCCTTCCCACATTATTTAAAACTCCATGTTCAAATTTGGGACAATTTTGACTTTTTTTGTTATATTTCGTTAATTTTTTTTGTTTCGTTGAATTTTTTTGCATACTTCGAATTTGAACTGCAGGTGCATGAAATAATGGAATTTGGTGATTCAAAAAGTTATATTAATGATATTTGGTGTATGTTGAGGCCTTATCCAGGAACTCGCATGAAATGTCGAGCATCTTGTTGACGTAACATGACGAACAACTTGCGGGAAAAGTGTTTTTAAATTATATAAAATCCGAACGAAGTCCGAAAATCATGAAACTTGCCTGGGCGTCGTGTTATCGCATGTAGAGGCTATGATAAAAAATCGAGAAGGTTTCGAGCAAGTTGCGACGTCGGATGCCTAAAACCCAGACATCTCCTCATGCCTCTACAAGTGATCATATGCGGAGATGTCTGGGTTTTAGGCATCCGACGTCGCAACTTACTCGAAACCTTCTCGATTTTTTATCATAGCCTCTACATGCGATACCACGACGCCCAAACAAGTTTCATGATTTTTGGACTTCGTTCGGATTTTATATAATTTAAAAACACTTTTCCCGCAAGTTGTTCGTCATATTACGTCAACAAGATGCTCGACATTTCATGCGAGTTCCTGGATAAGGCCTCAACATACACCAAATATCATTAATATAATTTTTTGAATCACCAAATTTCATTATTTCATGCACTTGCAGTTCAAATTCGAAGTATGCAAAAAAATTCAACGAAACGAAAAAAACTAACAAAATATAACAAAAAAAAGTCAAAATTATCCCAAATTTGAACATGGAGTTTTAAATAATGTGAGAAGGCCTCACAAAAAAAATGAGGCAAAAAAAAAAACAAAAAAAAATTTCTTCCCCGAGTGCCTTCCTTGGCACTCGGGGAAGAGGCCCTTTCCCGAGTGCCAGAACAGGGCGCTCGGGGAAGGCAGCCTCTTCCCCGAGTGCACTGTCCTGGCACTCGGGAAAGGGCCTCTTCCCCGAGTGCCAGGGAAGGCACTCGGGGAAGTATTTTTTTTTAAAAGTTTTAACGGCGTTGGCGGGTTGAACCGTCAAGTAGCATGTTTCTTTGCCGAGTGCCGATCTTCTCCGAGCGTTGCACTCGGGGAAGATGGCCTTTCCCGAGTGCTGCTCTTTACCGAGTGCCAGGATCTCTGCGGTACTCGGGAAAGCCTCTCTTCCCCGAGTGCAATTCTTCCCCGAATGCAACACTCGGGGAAGATTCTCTTTCCCGAGTGCCCGATTTTTGGCACTCGGGGAAGCCAGAGACACTCGGGAAATTTTGTCTCTCCCGTAGTGGTAGGAAGGAATCAAGCATGTACCAGTGACAAGTACTACTATGAACAAACATGTATATATATTGTCCTGTTCACTTGGCTGATAAGACATGACTGAAAGTATTGTTGACGGGTTTATTGTGAGAGAAAAATACTGTTTGTTGACCGGCCAAGCCAACAGGCGATAGACACCATGCACGGCGGCACATCGATCTAGAGCTCCGCCGCCGCGGCGACATGCCGTCAGCGGTCCGATAGCAGGGCACCGGACCACCGGCAGGAGCGGCTGCTCTCGCACGTGCCTTGTCTACGCTACTGACTGACAAGCAAGGATACACATGCTGCTAGGGATAGATCTCGGCAAAAACATGCATGTTCGTTCCAGCAGCAGATTTATTTTGGATCTGCAGATGGACTGCAGGTCGCGATGAATGACGGCGTGGTGGGGTACAGGGGTGCCCCTGCAGTGCCACTTGCGCTGTGGTGAGAAACGACGACGACTAGCCGTGGATGGCAGGCATTGGCGCTGCCACCGTCTCGCTTCGGAGGTGTTGGGCTGGTCTAAGCTAGCTTACAAGAGATGGTATAGTATTTTTCTCTTTTAAAAATTTAGTCATACAAATTAGCACCAGCGGCTTTACAGCCAGGAGAGATGGAGATCGAGACTGGCGTCCAACAGCCAACATGACAGCGGACGGCAAGAGAGATGGAGATCGAGAATGGCATCCAGCACCTCCACACTAATCTCCACAGTGTAGTGTTAGTGTTACTGGTCCCGGTAATAATCTGCACAGACACTTAGGAGCTGTTTGGTTGTAGAAATGGAAACGCAAATGTAAATAGAATTGAACGGCAAATGTTACCGGCGGGAACAGATTTGAACTAGCTAGCCTTTACGTTTGCGTTACTGTATAGGAACCAAACAGCTCGTTACTGTGGCTCATTTGAGTGCATCTCACTGACTCTGACTCTCTGAGCTCCAAGAGAAATATACGAATGGCCTTAGCTTGGAGTACAGAGAAGAGGCTGAGGCAAAAGATTCAGTCAGTCAGGTCCCAGCAGCGGTACAGGGAGAAGGTCCTTAGTGGCACGGGAAAGAGACCATATGGCTAAGGAGTTATCTGCACGTTGTCCTGCAGGAACTCTCTCACACACCAATCACGATTCACAATCAGTGTAGGAATCAAGCAGCATTTACAGAGAACTGCACAAACGTACAAGTATGATTGTATGAAGTATGAGCAAACAGAAAAAGCCCGTCTGGAACGTGTCAAAGAGACATAACATGAACACTGACTGGCCTTCAGAGGCATTTACCTCTGAATGCTGACGGCAAGTGTACTTCGTAGTGCCGGAATTATTGCATCAGAGATAGCAATTTCAAGGAGTTTGTCGCCTGGAAAGGCAGCTCTGTAGACCAGGGTTTATCGGAAATAAACATCCAAAGTTCCAAACACAAACAGCTTTGTGCTCACATGACATGACTATTTCCTAGGTTGAAAAGAACTGTTTCCATAGAAATTTGCACGAGATAAACTTGCATGCTTGTTCAAGATTCCGATGCTGTTTGCTCCAGATTCACGCACGTCTACCTTTCTCGGAGGATCTAGCTGACCGACGCTAATAAAAAAGGATCACCTTCAGGGTCAGAATACTCGTTGCAAATGTTCAATGTTGAGACAAGTATGCTGACGAATCCTGGGACTGTGCTTCAGAAACCAACGTCCAAGAGAACATGTTGAAACAGGTATGCAGAAGAATCTTCAGGGTAATGGCACGGGAATGCAGATCATTCGGCCAAGGAGTGTCAGCACGGTTGTCTGAAACTCTCACACCAATCAGTGTAGGAATCAAGCAGCATTTACAAAGAACTGTACACAAATACTGGTATGAAGTATGTACAAACAGACACACACCATGTGACCATATGGAACTCTGTTTCAGAGGCCATGTCGAGGAGACAGAACATGAACAGTGGCCTTCAGAGGCATTAACTCTAAACGCCTGGTAGCATACTGGCAAGTGGACTTGGAAATGCACGATTTATCAGAAAAGGGGCACAATGCACAATTCTTACATCAGCAACTGCAATTTCATGGAGTTGGCCGCCTGGAAAGGCAGCTCTGTAGATTAGGTTTTATTAGATTATATAAATATCCAAACATATGCAGCTTTGAGCTCACATGATATGATCCCAAGGGCGAAAAGGCTGCTTGAAAGGTGAAGACAAATTTGTACGAGATAAACTAGGCATGCTCGTTCAAGATTCGGACGCTGTTTGCTCCAGATTCACTTCCACCCTTCTCGGAGGATCTAGCTGCAGGTAGGTATAGGGCTCGGTAGGTTCCTCCCTGCAAACCACAGGTCCATACGTGAAATACTGCTGATGCTAATGAAAAGGATAAATATTCAGGGTCAGAATACTCGATGCAAAATTTTCAATGTTGAAATAAGCATGCAGAAAAATCAAGCATCTTTTTGGATCATGGCTTAAGAACACCTAGTGTTCCCACACTTTTTTGCCTAGCTTGTGGCAAAGAAAAAGCTCACCATAGCTTAGAAGTTTGGCACACCTAAGGGCCACTTGTCACAATGCCATGGGCATATGGCATGTGACCTAGCTCAAACGACGTTGCCATGCCTAAGTTGTGAACCAGATGCTTGCCTAACCAAGTCAAACCGTTATCCTAGTTGGATCATCTGGCTGCACGGCTGCACGCAGGACGCTTGAATGAAGTCCCCAAGTTGATGTCTTCTGTAAAACAGTTTTCTGAACTACTTAACTCTTATTTTTATAGGAATAAATTTATGTTCAATATCAAATATGTCATGACATTAGAGGTTTTCACACCCTTTTCGAGTCATGGCATAGTAGAAAATTATACTTCCTGTTCATTTCAGTGGCATTTAATTGCTTATAAGCTGTTCTAACCTTGGCTTGCTTAAACTGGTTGCTCCTGGCCAGGTTGCCTCAGTGCACCAACTTGGCCAAATGACTAATCAAGCTGAGATGGACATCATATTTTGACTAATCATATGCCAGGTTTCACATCTACCCTATGCATAAAAGAGCATGCCCTATCCTTCCAAGCAACCTAACTAAAAGAACCTCCTTCCCAAAAGATGCAACATAAGTACATTACATGTGGAAGCAGGCAACCCAAAAGGCCATTTTTCTGAGAGAAACTAACTAGCTGATGGCACAGCCAGTCGCCCAGTCCCAGTCCAAAAACTATGCAGGCAGACACTCCATGAACTATGGTGATTCACAAGCTATTAAGCTAATGCATGCAATTCTGTAACTATGTCAGTTATAGGGAAAATAAAATTGAGCAAATCCATGCATAGTTACTAGTGGATATCCTCAATGTGTTCCTTGCTAAACAGTTTCCAAACCAACTATGGGAGCTCATATAACTTCTGTGAGAATGCCAAAATTCATATCACAAGCTAATGCCAAAATTCTGTAACTATGTCAGCTATAGGGAAAATAAAATTGAGCAAATCCATGCAGAGTTACTAGTGGATATCCTCAATGTGTTCCTTGCTAAACAGTTTCTAAACCAACAAAACATTATCTCTTGAGAGATTAACCTTCATGAGCAATCTCCGCACTTATTCCTAGTTAATATCCTCCTCAATAAAAAAATAGCAAAGATATAGCAAACAAGATAAAGTGGCCCTCCTTAACTTCACTGTAGTCAGTACATGCTAGTTTAGATTTCCTAAATAAGAGCTTGTCTATTTCTATTTATCATCAGCCTAAATAGATTCTATGGACAAGATAAAGTGGCCCTCCTTAATGCACTAGAATCATCTAAAAGTGTCTCCCACCATATTGCAGATCAGATTAGATATGTCAAAAGCCAAGCAAATAGATATTATGAGAAGGTACACCTACCCAGGTTTTGAGCGCATGCATTGCCAGAAGAGCTTGAACGGACCTGGAACTGTCTTGAATGGGTTCCCTTCAAAGCAAGCCTGCAAAAATAAATGACAAAATAGAAGTATGTTCAACATATGTATAACTATAAAAATTTCAGACTTAACAATGCAGCACATGACCTAATGTTGACAAAATCATTAGAAACAAAGCCAATAGCTTCATCTTTATATGGAAAACATGCAGTAAGTGGCTACGTCAGATAGGCACTCACTACCAAGAATCCGAAATGGGGTAGGATCATATTTGTTAAAATCACGATTCTATGGACAATCTTAGTTTATCAGGTTGATTCTACGATTCTGCTAAGTAGAATCTATGATTTTAGTAGTTATGATCCTACGATTTACATCCCAAAATTGGAGTTCCGATTCGATAGAAGATCACGATTTTAACAACCTTGGGTAAGATTGTGGACGCTGGCAGTTCAGTGTTAGCACATAGCACGGCTACCATGTCATGACAGTGGACAACTAAGGGCGTACCCAGTGCAGAGACCTCCCGCTCTGTGCGGGGTCTGGGGAAGGGTGTCAGTGGCAAGCCTTACCCTCGCCTGTGCAATGCGAGGAGACCGCGACTCGAACCCGGGACCTTCCGGTCACAGGCGGTAAGACTCTACCGCTTGCACCAGGCCCACCCTTCGACAGTGGACAACTCCAACTGACTAATGATGGTTTTCATGCAGTTCTCTACTGAAAATGCTGCACCTATGTCCTGATGTTATCAGTACATTTTTCAGGGATATAACAGAAACAGAAAGCATCTGGATGGTTTCTTCAGCATTCCTAATTGTGTTCTTAGGCATATATATGGGGTTTATTCCATCCTAGAAGCAGGCACATCAGTTAGACAGCTAGACTTTTTGCTCCTTCCAGACTTTGCTTTCCAGATTTATATTGGAGCTTCCAACAGTAGCCTGAAAGCATTAACAGCAGTGCAAAGCAGAAACAGTACTGATTAAAGGTTGTCGAATCATGGTCTCTCCTAGGGTTAGTTACAAGGTAGGACCGTAGGAGCCTAGGTAGCAACATTGTGCACAAACATATCAGGAAGACATTTCAAGAGACCAAAGTCGAGTTATAAGCCCTGATGACTGAGAAGCATTGGGGACGAAACAACACAGTGCCAGCGGCCAGCCTGATCCCAATTTGAAGCGACTCTAAGTTGGGCACAATCAAAATCGATAGACGGTGGAAATAAGTACTGAGGATACATCACTAAACTGGCCAAGAATCATCATTTCCCCATTCAGAACTTCAGATGGTTATGAGCCGTAACTACCCCCATTCATCTGTTGGAGGACATAATGGACCGACTGCTAGAAGCAAACATGTGACAAGACTACAAGAGGGCGAACGGACCTGGACGACGTCCTCGGCGCGGTCGTTGCAGCGGTGAGCCTTGGGCTGCCGCGTGTCGCCCTCGGGCAGACCCCACGGGCTCTCTCGCCGCGGCACCGGCCTTTCCGCGCTCATCCTGCCCCACTTCTTCCACCACCACCTCTTCTCTTCTCCCCTGCCCCCCCTTCCCTCCTGAATTCAAAGAACAGAAAAAAAGAGTCAGATTCACCAGCACGACGCACCCACCCACAAATCCTGAGATCACGGCAACGCAGTAGAGAGATCGGACGGGCTCACAGAGCGGACTCGCCTCCTCCCCTGCGCGCAGCGTGCGATCCCGAGAAGAGACGACGGCTGCTTCGGTTCCCCCTGCTCGCAGCAGCCGAGCCCAGGGAGAAGAGGAAATGGGAAGAAGACGAGACTAAATGGGCTGCATTCTTATCCAGCCCATATAGTCTAAATTCTTTTTGGCCCGTTAGGAGTTCAGGCCACCAAATTACAGGCACTGTCCTTGTCTAAGAGATGGGGCCCACCCGCAGTGACAGAAGAGCGAGGGCAAAAGAGTAATTTTTGTTGGGCGATGGTGGGTCTAAACCCTAATGGGCTGCAGCCTCGTATATAAATAAACGCGCACCACTCTTCCGTCGCCCCTCTGAAGTTTCGGCGGCGGTGCAGGCGGCGGCGGCGGCGTGCTCGTGATCCCAACCCGAAGCGTGCCTCTGCTCCGGTCACCCGTCGCTCCACGCAACCATGGTAAGCGAGCCTCTTCTCGTCTGGTTAAGGCCCGTACGCGGATCTAGGTGCAAGCACGGTAGCGGGCGGTGGTTCGATTGTTTTGTTTGGAGATGGGTTCCTAAGAGCGTTGATTTGGCTGTTGATTAGGGCTATTGTTGTTTGGGGCGGTTGCCCGTGGTGGAAAGTATTGTTTGGGCTTGTAAATTACAATTGGAGATCTGTCCTTTGGTAAATTAGTTCGTACTACTATGTTGAAGATTGAAGTGATTCTGGGTCAACAGTTTTGCTAATCTGATCATGATTTATGAGTGTTCTAGGCGAACATGTTTTATCTGCCAAATGCAATATTTGAGAGATGCTGTTAAAACCGTGGAAGCACTGATATGATTAGAATCTACTATTACAAACTACAGTATAAGAGTGAGAAATGCTGAACATGTGTGGGTTTGCTTGGGTTGAATTGCTCACGAAGCTGGAAAGCATATGTTTTGTGGGGATAATTGTTGGCAATATATATCGTGATAGTCTTGTTTGAGTCCTTGATGAAATGGTAGGCTTGATTAGTATACCGTGACTGATTAGCTGTTGAATGCCGTCTATCATTTTTTGTCCAATGCAATTTTTAGTACCTTTTCCTTCATGTAAATCCACTACGGGGTACAGGCTAGTGGCTACTGTTGGTTGGCTTGAAATGGTGGGCTTAATTCTGCTTACTGTATTGAATTACTATCCTTTTGATCCCCTTAGGCTCTTATTGTCACAACACCACTATATCAACCCAGGTTCACTTGTGTACTCTGGAATAGTTTCTGGAGGTGGTTGAGACGACAATAAGTTAAATGCCATCATATAGTTGTATATGATTGCAGTCGAGGAGGAAGACCAGGGAGCCCAAGGAGGAGAACGTCACCCTTGGACCCACTGTCCGCGAAGGAGAGTATGTCTTTGGTGTTGCTCACATCTTTGCGTCCTTCAATGACACCTTCATTGTAAGTGCAGTATATGTTGTATCTGTGCATAGACCTTTTCATTCCATTCCCTAGTTTAACTGTGTCATGTTCTAATATGCAGCATATCACTGATTTGTCTGGGAGGGAAACTCTGGTTCGGATCACTGGTACCATCCTAAAACCTTGGTTCATACTTGACCTTGAAGGCCGTTGTACTTGGTTTTAACCGTGATGTGCTAAACCAACCATGTAGGTGGCATGAAGGTCAAGGCTGATCGTGATGAGTCGTCGCCTTATGCTGCTATGCTTGCTGCTCAAGATGTTGCACAGCGTTGCAAGGTATGTGTCGTGAAGTCAAGAATTTCATTAGAGGTTCTACTGCAATCACTCATCGATTTGTCTGAGTATCCAAAGATGATGTTTGCTTAATTAAATTGAAGCCTAGGATTATGTAGGGATACTTTAGAGTTGCTGTATCCAGATAAGTAATTTTTGAGTTGGCCTTTTGTAGTGAAGGCAATAATTTCATTACAGAGGTTCTACTGCAATGAGCAATCGCTCATTGATTCGTCTGTATATCCAAAGATGATATTTGCTTAATTAAATTGAGGCCTAGGATTATGTAGGGATGCTTTAGAGTTGCTGTATCCAGAAAAGTAATTTGTGAGTTGGTGTTTTGTCTTCAGGAGCTTGGTATTACTGCACTGCACATTAAGCTTCGTGCCACTGGAGGCAACAAGACCAAGACCCCTGGACCTGGTGCTCAGTCTGCTCTCAGGGCTCTTGCTCGTTCTGGGATGAAAATTGGACGCATTGGTAAGAATTCTGATTCTTTTTTGAGTTTTTAGGGCTAACTGTACTTCATTGAAGTTGCGTCAATTACCATAACATGATGCTCTATTTATTTTGTGTACAGTATACTTAATGCAACATTTGTGTTATGTGCAGAGGACGTTACCCCGGTGCCCACTGACAGCACTCGCAGAAAGGGTGGTAGGAGGGGAAGGAGGCTGTAGGCGTCTTCTTCATGCTATTTGCCATCCCTTGGCTCTGGCCATCAAGAAGCTAGTCCTCTCTGGGGTAGTGTTGCTTTTTCTATGCTTGTCAAGAGGAGCTTTAATTTTGCTCTATGTTGGTGACCATTTACCGTTAGTCCTGAATCTATGATGTTGCATGGATAATGTTTTTGGTTGAGGAATCGACTTGTCATATTTATATGCTAGGTATGCATTTTCACTCTATATAAACGTGTATTAGAGTAATTTCCCGTTTCGATGAGGTGCAGTGCAGCAGAATTGCGCGGTTTTGCTTGCTGTCTTGCTGACTTCAAAACATTCATTCCGAATGTTCAGCATCATGGTGCGATCGTGTGTTATTGTGTAGGGTTAATTTCTGTAGAAAATTTGGGCTTTTGCCTGCAATCGTGCATATTGAGCAGATCAAGAAAGATTGTTGCAATGGAGAAAAAGGCTACAACAAAAAGCAATCGTGCATGTATTTATTATTAGGGTTATACATTCGACAAATATTTGAACAAATGCAAATGCAAATGCGAATTCAAATGATGTCTCAAGTCTTCACAGTGCAAGTCATCTCACTAGAGTCACACTGGCAAAAGAAAAGAACACGCCGCAGCAGATCGTCTCAGGCTGCAAGCATGGCGTAACCGATGAATGCGCCGAGCGAGCCGACGAAGCCCGCGACCATGGGTGCAGCCGCGGAAGGCGGAGGTGGCGTGTTGGAGCTGCCGCCGCCCTCGCCGGCCGGCCCGTTGGCGGAAGCAGATGGTGGCGGGGAGGACCCGCCTCCTGGTGTTGGTGTCGTGGACGGCGACGGGGTCTGGGCAGCGGGCGCCGGCTGCGAGCTCGGGGTGGTGGTCGTGGGAGCGGGCGCCGGAGCCGAAGCCGCCGGGGACGGCGGCGAGGTAGGGGTGGCCACGGGAGCTGGTACGGGAGCAGCGATGCCCGAGGGTGGCGACGACGACGGGATCGTCGCCGGTGCAGGGGCAGCAGCAGGAGGCGAGGAGGGCGGGCTCGGCAGCGGCGCGGACGACGTCGGCGGCGCTGCGGGAGGCGTGCGGGTGCCGGAGCGGTCGGCGAGGACGACGACGATGAGCTTCTCGTTGGCGCGGCAGTTAGCCTCGTTGCCGCTGACGAAGAAGAAAGGGCCCGAGCGGTCGAACTTGAACACGGTGCTGCCGTCGTCGAACCTGGCGACGTACGACGAGGTGTTGCAGGCGTTGTAGGCGTCCGCGTCCACCAGGAGCACCGAGTCCGTCTCCTTGGGGTACACGAACACTGCACACGCACGAACAGGCAAAGAACTCGTCATCACCATATTCACCAGCGACGACCAAGATGAGCAGCAGCAGGTGACGCCGCGCGGCGTGCGCGCGCACGGCCATGGCGACTACTTACGCAGCTGGTCGCCGATCTGGAACCGGAGCCTGCCCGCCCAGGTGTTGTAGGGCTCGGAGCCCGAGGCCGGCACGCTCCACCCGCTCTGCCCGCCCACCCTGAACTGCGTCGCGCCGGCCGACGCGGCCAGGGCGGCCACGGCGCAGACGAGCACCAGCAGAGCGGTTGGCCTCGCCGCCATGCCTGGACACAGGGCACACTGGATCGCAGCACGCACCCTGCGGCTCGGTCGGGAGTCGGGAGGAGTCTCGCTCGAAGAGGGACTGTGTGCACTTGTTGGACTCTGGATCGCAGGCTGGGGAGAGACGTCTGGTATTTGTAGGTCGTCGTGCCGCGTCGACGCCGCGGGCGGGTTTTACACGGTGCCAGCTTCGCTGCTTTCACCTCCCGTTAACCGCCGCCTGGAGGCAGGAGCTAAAGCTACGCATGCAAGTTACCAATAGCTACCAGCAGGGCCATGGCGAGCGCCTGGTCTGGTCTTAGGATGGCAACGGGGTGGTACCCATCGAATATCGTCGGAACGTTCTCTTTCCCGCTACGGAGAATTCATCCCGTCCCCGTTCCTGTTAACTGTCTCGGGTATAGATTCTTGCTCATCCCCGCACCCGTCGGGTATCGGTCGGGTAACAGATACCCGACGGGTACTGCATACCCGATAAACAAGGGCACTTGGGGTCGCAGCTTTGCAATCGGAGACGTTTCTTCTTCACCCGGGTATAAGTGTCGGAGTCTCGGAGATGCCGAGGAGAAGGAGCGAGGTTGCGAGGAGAACGAGCAAATGTGGCAGAGAGACCGAACTGAGGAAGCGAGGGGCACGAGCGCTCGTGAGGCAAGCGTGCTTGTGCTGCTGGTGGAGATGGTGAGGAAAAATTAAACTACGGTTCCTAGAACACACAAACTATATATATATGTGTCGGTGCAGAAAGTGACCAACTAGTAAATATTTGTAGTTTTGATGTACGTTGTGGTCGGAGGTGGCCTAGGACTCAATGACACGGGATTTAAACTGGTTCAGACAACGTGCCCTACGTCCAGTGTGGGTCGGTCGGTGACTTTATTCCCGAGCCCAGGTGCTCGAAGTCTATAGTGGGGTTACAAACGAGAGAGAGAGATGAGGTGTCCGGTCGGTCCGGTCGGAAGGGCCGAGATCGACAAGAGCTATGCTATGAACGAAGTGTCCAACCCTAAACTTGAACTTGAAGAAGTCGACTTGGGTTAACTGCCCTTTGTTTGGAGGGAGCACATCCCCTTTTATAGAAGAAGGGGATGACTTTACAAGTGAGAGAGAAAGAATACGGACGTTTCTAAGCCTTGTTGCCCATGCCGATGGGGATGGGACAATGGTGGGCGCCCACAATACTGTTGATGTCACTGCGGAATGTCAGGTACATGTGGGAGGTTGAGCTGCTTTCTTCAAGACTGGAGGACGTCGGTACCTGCAAAAATGTTGTCTCGCCGACTGGAGGCATGGCTTTACCATGTTCGCCTGGTACGGTGAATTCCGGTGCCCACAATACTGTCGATGCCCGGAGGCACGTGGGGGGTCTTACCGTACGGGTGTTTTTGATCGGCGCCTACAATACTATAGAGGTAAATGTTGACGCCTACAATACTGTTTGTGGCAGGGCGGTTGTAAAATACTGTTCCGCAAGGTATGGTCCCTGGTGCCGTGGTTTGACTTGCGAGTCCTGTCTTGCCTTTCTTAGTATGCATTCTGGTTCTTTCCGAGCGGGCGTCCCCGGTCGGATGGCCCCAGTCGGTACTGGCGCGCCAGTCGGAGAATAGCGATGGGCAGAGTTTTCTATGAACCCCGGTCGGAGACACGGGGTCGGAGGCGGAGGCGGTCCTCGGGTCAGGCTTTCCGGGTGGAGGCCGTGCCAAGGCGGCCGGGGCCTGACGCTAGCGCTCCGATCGGAGAGGCCGTTCAGAGTTGGCCTGAGCCTGAGCTAGTGCTCTGGTCGGAAAGATGGGCCGAAGGCGGCCAGGGTCTGAAGCGAGTGCTCCGGTCTGTTGAATTTAGACTCTCGGGCCGGTCCAGAAGAAAAGAAGGCCGTCCTCCTGGGCCGAGCCCTGGTGTGGAAGCCGGTACCCGAGGGACCCCGGGTTTATGAACCCGACAATATGATTGTTCAGATTTGAACCAAAATACCTATGTTGAGCTTCTTTGGGCCTAATACTTGTATGACAGCTCAAATAGTCGGGTTCCCCAACGGGTAACGGTGACGGTTAAACAGGGAACGTTCTCGTACCCGTTATACCCGTCGGGGATGGATTTTTGCCCATTTAAATACTCACGGGTAAAGATATGATCTCATCTCCATTCCCTAATAGATTAAATACCCGTCGGGTATCAGGTATCGGGGCCGTCGCCATCTTTAGTCTGGTCGCGGCCATTCGCTGGAGGCATCGCAACATACGCACGCATATGATCCGTGCGTAGCGGATGCTCGTCGATCGACTCGTCGCTTTCGGTTTCAGAGGAGCATATGATCCGTGCCTGCCTTCCAGCAATGCAATGCACATTTGCTGCAGGCGCTGTCCGTCCATGGCGCACACACGTGGCAGGGCCTGGACCGTCCCCTGGAAAGTTCCGTGCTCCGCGCGCGTTCCATCGGTCCAATCGGATGCATCCACGTTGAAACCAACGCAGAGGAAAACAAGGAATTGAGCTCGTCGCGTCAGTCGACAGATCATCAGGACATACTAGAATGAAAGACGATAACGACAATCTTTATTTCACAGGGATGGGTCTTGACTCTTGAGACTTGAGAGCATATATGTTTCAAAAGAAAAAACTCTTGAGAGCACAGCACAGCGGACCGTGGTACTTCTGAGACCGTGTCCGAGAGGTTATTCGTGACTTCACCTGGCCGCCAGGAAAACAGAGGAGCTCCACCTGCGGCAGCCGGGCATGCACGCGGAGCCACGAGAGTGGCGAGTGGGGGGTGGAAGCGCCGGAGACGGAGAGGACCTTTCTTTTCTCGCGAGCTGCCACATGTGACTGAGACCGTGGAAGAGGAGACTCGACTCGGCCTCTCTCTCTCTCTCTGGGGGTGGTTAGTAGTTCTTGTGCAGTGCAGGTCAAAATCGCCGAATGAATGAACGAAGACTCGAAGAGGCTGCTGATTTGTCTGCATCTCTGACGTGCTGCTCTCGCAGAGCTCAGTCAGTCACAGCTCAGTCATCAGTCCGAACGGGAACCGACGGAGTGGCCGGCTTGAGTTGACGTCTTCTTCCGCTTGTTGGCTGTTGCCGACAGTTCGATCAGTTGACGAGCAGAAACCACGACACGACCAATTCAGCAAACAACGCATTGCTCGAATACAGATATACTCAGTCGCTCTTCATCCGGCTCCTGTCATTTTTTCCGAACAAACCGAAGCCGCCGCCTCCGTATCAATAGCAAGCACCGAATCGAGCACACAAACCGTTACAAGAAGGAAAGCCGTGTCATTCCTTCACGAGTGAATTTGCGTGTATACACATACGACAGTGATGGTCGGCGGAGCAGCTACACGGACGGGACAGAGGCGTCCAGCAGCGTCCTCGTCCGGCCATCCCGTCCTGCTGCTGCGACATACAGTGTCAGGCTCAGGCGGCTTGCAGGCCGGCGGGAACGTGCAGCTCGCAGGAGTGGCCGTCGCACGCCGTGGACCGCCACGAGGACGACCCGCCGGGCGATACCGCCCCGGAGGATTTCCTCGGCCTCGCCGCCTTCTTCGTGGTCGCGGGTCCGCCGCCTCTCGCGGCGCCGTCCTGGCCCGAGCTGCTGTCGGCGCAGGCCTCCGTCGGCGGCGCCGCGCCGGTCGCTGGTTGCTCGAAAAAGTCTGCAGCAGGACAGTGTCAGTATCCGAAGAACGTGTGACGGAAAGCCCAACAGGGCACTGACCACTGAAGCGTTTTTTTTTTGGCACAAGTGTAAGCAGGCCGGGGTCGCAGAGAAAGGCCCAGAATAGCGCCAAAAACACACTGCCTGGCCCGGTTGCGCCGAATACTAGTGCCACAACCAAGCTTCATTATTTTGTTCGGTGACCCTTTTCAATTGCCTCAAAGGTACTACTATCTCCATTTCAGATTATAATAAATCGTCTTACCTTTTTTTTACATACATAAATTTTACTATATATTTACATATACACTATATCTAGATATAAATTAAAAATTATGTACAAGTATATAGAAGAACCAAAACGACTTATAATTTAGAATATAGAGAGTAGAATTTTTGCTCTTTTATCTATGCATCACGACCGAGGGCGTGGTAAGTTTATAAAGTATACTCCCTCCATACTAAAAAATGAAGTCGTTTTGGACAGCGACACGGTCTCTAAAGCATAACTTTGACTACTTTTTTTTATAAAGATATTTATCAAAAAGTGATATATGTAAATTTTTGTGAAAGTATTTTTCAAGACAAATCTATACATATGGTTTTCACATTTCCAAACTCAACAACTTAAAAGTTATTCATGATTTATATTCCCAATGTTTGACCCGAGCTTTGTCCAAAACGACTTCATTTTTTAGTATGGAGGGAGTATTAAATTACTTTTTCTTATACTATTCCATGATTTCTACCACCTCCATTTTACGAAAAGGGTCATTTTGTTTTTTTTATAATAAGTCAAATGATCTTAGGTTTGTCTAAATTTATATTAAAAATTCAAATATTTATGATTTCAAATAAATATCATCTGATTCATCGTTACTATATTTTTCATAGTAAATCAATGTGTTATCATAAATGTCGAGAACCTTCTCTGTTAGCTTGATCAACCAAACATAAGCTACTTTGACTTAAACAAAACTAGAGTATCACTTTTGACGTACGGAGGTAGTAGTTCAAAGCCTTATACTCCTATCTTTAACAAAAAATTTTTTTGTTCAGGCAATAGCCAAATTTTATCATCGCTTGACTATAGAAATAAATTACCAACTGTCGCTTGTGATTGTTCTTTTAATTCTACGGCTGTATAGCTGCTCCTGTCTTTTGAAGGAAAACCAGAGCAAAGTGAAATGAGGGGGAAAAAATTTTCCGCGACACCGTCGCATGCAAGCCTATTTGCGGCACCGCTTAACCGTGTTGCTGCAGGTGGGACCTGCCTGAACCATGCAGAGGATGCCGCATGGAGGATTCTATATGCGACACCGTCGTATAGAATTTTTTTCCTGAAATGAGGGCGAGGTACTTACCTAGGGAAGCCCAGGAGGTGTGCCTGGACTGCGCAGCAGAGCTTATGATGGATGCTCCCCGTCCTCCTGCTGTCACCTCCTCTACTCCTCTGAATTCATTCATCTGCTCAAACAGCACAGCCATCAGCCATGCTCAGAATCAGAACCAGAACCAGAACTCACTCTTTTCTTCCAATGATAGACAGATTACACAAGCCAAAGCCATGAGGTGGGTGTTGATCCTTACCCAGCTCGGACAGGAGTCGCTGGCGCCCAGGCCTACGTGCGATACATGCCTCACGTCTGTAGGGTACCCGATCTCGATCTCATGCTCCCTCTGCACTGCTGCAAGGCCACAGAGATTCAAAGCTTATATCAGCCAACAGCCATCGGTATGAGCTGCACAGATCCACAGCTTATCAACTATTCCATTTTTTTTAAGTAAAAAAGAATTCTTGGCGTGTTCCATTCCATCCTGTTATGCAGCCAAGGAGGTGAGAGTGAGACATGGAAGTCGGAAGAAATGGCACTTACTGAATATTTGTGCGATGATCTTCAGACCTCTGAATATTCCCTTCATCGCTATCGCCATCGACGAGGCCTTTGGCCTTCCCTCTGAAAAACACAAGGTTCAGAAACAGGGGGAACGGGAGCTGCTGGATATACAGAAACCCCGGTTCAGAAATGGAGGCAGCGGCGAAGAGAAAGGTGGTGACGAGAATACAATGACAAGGAAGGAAGGAGATCTGAACCTTCTATCTATATTGACAGCACAGCACGGCACAGCTCCCCCTGTGATCTGATTGATCACAAATTAGGTGGGGTTTCCTCTTCCACTTCTCTCCAGCCATTTCTTGAGAACAGGTGTCTAGTCGTCACTCGCAGTCCTGTAGCTCCGTACCTCGAGTCCGTTGCGTCACTGTCCCTCATAATCCCTTCTTGTTAGTAGTAATAACTATGTAGTACTACTACTGTTCTGTTCTGCACGATGATCTTTATGAAAAGGAAATACAGTTGTTTCATTGTGTGTGTGTGTGTGTGTGTTTCAAGATGATTAGATGAAGATGGATGTGTTTCACCAGCGCAAAACATCGGTTGTACAGTCACTTTCTCACATTAGTGAAGTTATTATATTAAGTACTCCTAAGTCTCAAGGGTACGCTTTTCTCCTTTACACATTTAACCTAACATCCAAAACTTTTCCGAGACCATTTTCAAAAACAAGTTTTCTAAGCCCAAGTTTTCAAAAGGGTTTGCTGAGCTCATTATTCAAAAAGTTTTCTCAGCAAGGACACTCTACCAAATCACTGATATCGAGTGTTGATCTGAATATATAGCTGTGTTAGATATATTCTTTACATGGATGGCAAACGCTGGATCTACCATATATGCCCTCCAGTACCATATCAATATATCATGCAGCAAACTAATAACTATCCAAGCAGTGCATTGGTGTTTCCACCGGTTTATGTTCTTTTAGACGCGGATTGCACCGACTCAATCACTGGATAGAGATTCAGCATTAAAGGATGGACGCATCGTGGCTAAAATATGTCATGCTCAATGCATGCATGGGGTCTGAATGTCTGATGGTCCTATTGATTGATTTCTAATCATCACAAATTACAGCAGCAAATGCAAATGTTTGGATGCTGTACTGGAACAGTAAACAAATTAAAAGATGACTGACACCAACAAGATGCGTGCTTGTTTAGGTACAATCATTTTGACTAGTATCAAGTGGAATAGATTTTAGCTATTAAACATGTGAGTACAAAACTTGATTCCTGAGGTCAGGAGGTTTTCCTTACCAAGTACGTACAAATTTTAAGCTGAACCAGTATCATTGACCAATTCCTTGGGTTTCACTCTTTCAAACTTTTGCGCATTAAAATGTACTTTTCTAATTATTATCCAATTGAAAGGTTTCCGGTTGTTTCCATCTATGAGTGTCGTTAGCTGTTAAATACTCCTATGTGATTAAAGAATTCCAAGTCCAATTTTTAGCTGAAAGTTCAACATCAGCACCGTATTCCTTTGGTTTCACTCCTCACGAATTTGGCTTATTATATCATTTTGATTGACAAGATACTCGCCCGAATATAAATAAACCGCAGATCTTCAGACTCCAGCTTTTTCTTGATGACTTTAGGCTTGAGAAAAGTGCAGGTTTAAGCGATAACAGTTTTTTCAACCAGGAAATCATGCTTGGCTCATGTCCATGGTGACGTGTCCTTTTCCGGTTCAATTTTCAAAATTAAATCAGATCAGTAGATAATGCCAAAACTGTAGTGTAAAACGCCACAGTAAGCAACTTTTAATGCTGCCGTAAAATTTGCTCTCCCGTGTACTCAAAGAAGAAAGTTAAAAAAAAAAAAATGGGCCGGCTAATTTCAGCCCGAAAGCTTTGCATCCAGTTCGGCTAGACTTCAGTGTATATACTTACTCGGGCCTGGCCTATTGCGGTATCAGACCCACTCAGAACTCCAAGGACGTCGGTCATGGCCTCATTGCATTGGTGGTGATGGCGTTGTCGTGTGTTTTTGGAACACGAGCAGGTGATGATTTTACACAAAAATCTTTCTGAGCAGCACACAAAAAAAACCCTCTGCTATTTATGAGTAGAAAATCCTGCTTATTTCCGGCTGAATTTCTTCAAAAATACTCTCTTCATTCTTAATTATAAATTATTTTAGCTTTTTTATATACATAGTGAACAGGCACGTGCAACATGTATGTGCCATACAATTTTATTCATAGTAGAAGCATTGTATACATTCATTTAATATATTATATATTTAATAAGTTTTTTCACAATAAAAATAGTTTTAACTAAACAACCAGTAAATAGGATTAAGGACAAAACTTTAGCAAGGATTGGACACAAACAGCCAGTAAAAGCATCTCCAAGAGATTCTCCATATCCTTCATAAATGTTAGAAATAGAGATTTTGATGAAAAACTATCCTCCAACAGATTTTCTAAATGGTAATTCAAATATAGTCATCTTCTATTCCGGATTTTTCGCTAGCAAAAAATAGAAGACGATAATGGCTCTTTAGAGTACGCATGAGATATAGAAACACTGTTGGAGAGTGAAAAGATATAGAAAACGATTTTTATGCAAATGGTTCTTCAAATGATGATTTAGAGAGTGAGATTTAGAAAGACTCTTGAAGATGCTCTAAACAGGATTAAAGACAAAACTTTAGCAGGATTGGAAACAAGCTCAAATTGATGGCCAATGGGTGTAGCAAAAATGAAGCACCTTGACTATGAAATTCTTTATATCTGAATGTGCTAAATCTTTTGACACTTGTACTGTATACATGGGCAACCATTTTTGCAATAATCCATCCCAACATGGATCCCCAGATCTCTGAAGTGTATGCCGGCCGCCGTCTGCCTCGATCTCATCAAGATGCTTCATGCTGCTGCTGAAGCTGAACCCAGGAATGCTAGTCCCTCAGCAACTGCTCTCCTAGCATGGGAACAAGCTTGTCCAGCAGGCCTTGCATCAGACAGAACCATAATGTAGTGCAAATGTCAAATCGGAGTGTCATTATTAATTGCGAAAACTGACCACACTACAATATGAGCCAACATAATTTCATATGTTTGCTTTCAGAATCAGAGCTAGTTTTGAACAAGATTACCATGTTGTCGCCATCCTTCATTCAATCTGAAATAAGCCATGATGACCATGGAGCTTCAAAAATTCAAAATTGCAAGCAACAAGTGGAGCAACCATCTCTGATAAGAGCTAAAAAAAGTATCCAAAGTGAAATAATTTATTAGAAATGCTAATAGATCCCGAATGGACAGAATGCTAAAAGATAACCAGCAACCAATGATAAATTATTATTTGACCTTTAGTTCATGTAATGCTCACCTCTGGAGCTCAGTGGTTGCAGATGTATCCCACTCTCCTTGCTAACTAATTTCTTACCCTTTCCAAATGTCGGCAGAGAAGAAATTAGAGAACCACTGAACAAATGGCTATACCAAATTAGTTGAGGCTAGCATGAATGATTGAATGATCAAATTCCATGTGTACCAATGATTGAACCAATACAATCAAATTTGAGAGTATTACCTTATCTTTGTTTTGTTACTATCATCATGATATTTTTCTGCATTGAAATCATATACAACAAAATGTGAGTTACTAAGGTTTTGATCAATATTGGAGAACTAAAAAAAGTCAGACACATACTTCTTTTCTTAGCTAAAATCAAGCGCAACCTTTTTTTTTGAACGAAACATTTAAGGCTACAGTGTAGACAAGGCTGTGCCTTGAAACTGAACATAAAATCAATCAAAAGCTCAATAGGTTATAGTATTAAAATGATCAAAGTGCATTAGATCGAGTTGGCACATCCGAAATCCATGCATCAGTTTACCAAAGGTAACCAAAGGAATACGATGCAGCAGAGCAATAGAAATATGCTGATGGCTTGTGGATCTGGTGGTAGCTCTGCTACTTGGGTTGGCTGTTGATGCTGATGAGAATTTGAGAGAGACAAGTAAAAAAAAATGAGGAATCACCCGTAGGAGGCTCATCCTCCACTTGCCAGTCAGCTACTGGTGCTCCAGGAACAGGGTCTGGTCCAGCTTCTGCTTCTCCTCGTCCTCCTTCTTGAAGAGCTTGATCTGCAGAACCTCGTAGGAGCCTTCCTCCAGCAAGGGTCGCCGTACACCTACAGCCATAGCAGGGAAAAAATCGAGATTGATCAATCAGCTGCTAGTGTATTCATTCATTCACACTCGAATTGAAGCGTTGATTATGCAAACACAATACAACTCCTTGCAGTTGCTGTTCACTACTTGAAATGGTGATCGATGGAGCAGCTCGCCGCGCTAGCAGGCGTGGTGGCGCCGGCGGCCGCTGTCGGCCTCAAGTTCAGCAGCAAAGACCTCAAGTCCGAGAAGTCACTGTGGCAGCTGTATTTTTGGACTTGAGGGCGTCGCTGCTGAACTTCACGCCGGCGGCCGCCGCCGGCTCCGGCAGCGCCAGCGCCACCACTACGCCTGCTAGCGCGGCGAGCTGCTTCATCACCATGGTCTCGATCGGTGGAGCGGTCGCTAGCACTACTCTGTGGTTTGGCGATGCTCGTCTGCGAGCTACTAGCTACGTACGTGTTGTGGAAGAAGCCAAGTGATGGGCCGGCCGGACGGTGCTGCCTGCCGCCTCTTTTATAGACGATGTAGTGAGCGAGAGAGCCAGGCAGCCAGGCAGCCAGGCAGCAGTGCGCCGCGCGAGTCGAACTCGAAGATGCATGATGCGCTGCGGCAAGCCGGGGACGAGCTGCTTGCATTGGCATCGTTTGGGTGGCCGACCGGTCGAGTTCACGCGGGGTGGGTGATGGGCGTGGGCCGCGTGGCTCATGGTTGCCGTTGAGACACGAAACCCACCGCTCACGTACGAAGCCTGTCAGCCGGCTGATACGTAGCGAGAGAAAAATTCTATAGATCCCTAGCTGATAAGTCGGCTAGGGCGTGGCAATCAAAATAACATAAAAAAATGAGACAGGAATGGCAAGACCTGTGTTAGATACAAGATTTTTAAAAGTCACACAAGTTCAAGTACAGTGCTTGCTCAGTAGTCTAGAAAACGATATCTATTCGTAGTTTACAACAGTACTATGGAACCCGTCTGCAGAGAAGTAGTAGATGCTACCTTTGAAAATAGTGGAGAAAATTCTTGTGTGTTCTCTTGACACATTTTCTATCATAGGTTGGAAATGCATACATTTTCATCTCTGATTTACCACATCACATTATCAACATTTCTACTAGAAAACCAGCGCGGCTTTGCCGCGCCATCTGTTGAGTGAGCCTGTAAGTTTTTACAGGTTTTGTTGCTTCTCTTTGCTCTATATCTTCTATACCTTTCACCATATCTTCTTTGCAAGACGTATACTGATAAATAGAGGGGATAATTTTGTTCGACATTGGTAATACTGAGTTGCAGTAAAACTTTTGTTTGCTGAAATCTTGAGGACAAATGTGTATGTCTATTTTCTACCCAATCAAATGTTGTTCTTTCACGAGATAGGCTTTCAAATAATCAAAGAGGCATATATAGCCTGTGTCTGTCTATTATGAATAATAAACATGTATTAAATTGTTTTTGTGCTCAATTTATCATACTTCATAAGCTTACCTGGGCGTGGCTTTGCCGCGCTTACCTTGATTGCACCGTTGATATACCTGTGGAAATTACTGTGACGAATGTTCGAAATTACTTCCATTGAGTATTAATCTTTTGCTTTATGGGGTCGGGTTTTTTTAGCAATGCATGTCTGAGCACAAGGTTCTGCCCAGGGCATATATCCACTTAAGTTGGCACGATGGTAGAATGGACAATGCTCTCGAGGATTTATAGCTATCCTTTTTGCACGTGGATGGCTGGTGTTGTACACCCATGTTGTAGTATTTGAGACACACGATGGGTTGAAACCAATAGAATTTTCATGTAAACAATCTGTTTCACTTGCAATCACACAACATATGAGGCATCACTGCATGTGTTTGAGGCACACGACAGATTCAAATCAACAAAAAATCCATGTAAACAATCCATTTCACTTGTAATCACACAACATATGAGGCAATTCAGAGTTAGCCCTAGAGTACTTCACCGGAACAAAAGAGTTAAGGGAAAATTGGTCTCATACCATATCCAGAAAATACCATCAAAACTTTGCCACTCCGTAAAATACCACTGAAAGAACACAACGTCACCTAGATATAGCATTATGTCACGTTTGGAACAAACGTCGTCGCCTCCGTCAAGCTCCTCCCCTTCTCCTTCCTGAGGTGAGTGCGGCCGCTGCCTCTGCTCCAGGTGGGACCGTGGTCAGCGACGTTGCTGCTGCATTCCAAAACCGGCCGCTCGTCTCGCCAGCACCGTGGTCAGCGACGTTGCTGCTGCTGCTGCCGCCGCCGGCAAGGTTCTGGCCGGTCTCCCCTGAGTTGCCAGTAGCAGGCTCCTTGGTCTGCGCCTCTACGGCTTTTGGCCAAGACCGCCCACGAAGCAGTCCATGGAGAAGGAGCACGTGATGGCCACTGCACGGCGCCGGTCTTGGTCGGGAACTTGCAGGAGCTCTCGTACCCCACCCTCGGCGTGGCGTCGATGCGCCGCGCATCGCCGAGCTACAGGTCACGGCAGGACGCGTCGTGGTCGCATAGAAAGCCATGCAGCCTGAGCCCGTCGGCCCGGCGCAAGGCCCGGTTTTTTGGCCTGGCCCAAGCACGGCCTGACACGGAGGCAGGCGGGCCCGGACTGGCTCGACCCGGAGCAGCAGGCCGTGCCTGGGCCTAACCCCAGGCATGTGGGCCGGCACAGCACAGCCTGCTATAGAGCAGCCGGCCCGATAACGGCCCGGCCTGCCAGCGCCCCGGCCACTCGCCCGCCCCGCCCCCGCATATAAGCGGCTCGGCTCCCCCCCACTCCCAACCCTAACCCTCCAGTCTCCACTCTCCTCACCCCGTCGCCCGCTCCGCAGTCAGCAGTCGCCTCGCTTCCTCGTCCGCTCCGCTCTCCGCTCCAAACCCTAACCCTAATCCCTAGTTCCCCACTCTCTCGCCGCGGCGCAGGCGCGCAGCCGAGCCCCGCTCGCCCAGTCGCCTCTGCCTCACCGGCGGCCGGCTCCGCAGTCCGCTCACAACCCTAACCCTAATCCCCACTCGCTCGCCGACTCGCATCCATGATCTGGTGAATCTGAGCTCTCTCTCGTGATCTACTGATCTCGTCCGTCGTCCCCGACTTCGATGACCTCGATCCGCCTCTCCTCCCTTCTCCCTCTCTCTTCTCTCGCTCTCGGTGAACTATGTGAGTTCGTGACCGTGTTCCCATCCGTCCCTCCTCCGCCGTTCACCATCGTTTCTAATCGGTCTCTCTCCTCTAGGTGGCCCTTGTCATCTCTGGCACTGGGCTCCGGTTGCGCAGGTACTCCGCTAACCCTAACCCTAACCCTAGATCTATCTAATGTCTTCTCCACTTCTTGTGCCTCTTCTACGTCTTCCACTGACTCTGGATCTGTACCTCTATGGCTCTCTCTCTGACTCTGTTTTTCTCCTTCATGCAGGTCGGTTGCCGATGCCTCATCGTCCTCTTCCTGTGGCATAGACCGGGCACAGCGGCCACGCGCACCGTTGAGGAACGGTGCTGGAGATAAGCCGTCCGCGGTCAAGGTCGCCATGGTGGATGATGATGATGATGTCGTCTACCCACTCACTGGCAACGATGACCTGATCGCGGTAGGGCTGCTCCTAGAGGACAACGACGACATCCGTGACGACGCTGCTGTGTTGTTGGGTATCGATGTCGGTAGCGACTCTGCTCCGATCGATCTGGACGGTGGCAACGGTGGTGGAGGGGCGGAGCCGGCGCCGTCGGCGACGGCGACAGGGACACCGGTCGGCGCCAACAGCATAGATGGTACCTCATGCCTTGGTAAGCGTAAATCTAGTGTCTAGGTTGATTTTGATGAGATCTATGAGACTTTGAATGGTCGAAAGGTTAGAACTACTGCTGTCTGTAAAATGTGTAAGAGTAGATTGTCTGCTAGATCTGCTGCTGGCACTGGCCATTTGATTAGGCATAAAAAATCTTGTAGGAAAAAGGTTGATCATGCTGCTAGGGTTCAGTTTAGGCTTTCTTACAATCCTGATGGATCTGTGTATAACTGGAACTACAATCCTGTTGTTGCTCGCTCTGAGTTGTGTAGGTTGATTGCTAGGCTTGACCTTCCATTAGGTATAGGTGGGTCACAGGCATGGGAGGATTACATTGTTCTTGCTCATAACCCTAGGTTTGCTAAGGTTTCTAGACAGACCACCACTAGAGATCTTGGTAAGCTGTTTACTGAACGTCGTGATAAGCTTAAGAATTTTGTGTTGCCTGCTGCTTCTTCTATTGCTTTTACTACAAATCATTGGTATTTTGCTGAGAAGTTACTGGAGTTCCTGAAACTCTTCTATGACTCTACTATCGTACTGTCTGGTGTTTATTATCCTACAAGTCCACTTATTCTGCACCATATCCTAGAGATTGCTTCTCATTTGCATGCATGTGAAAAAGAGCATAATCTGAGAGCTATTGTATTACCTATGAAGCTTAAGTTCCTTAAATATTGGTAGAGCATACCTCTGTTATATTCATATGCATTCATTCTTGATCCTAGAGCTAAGATGAGTGGTTTCTTTAATGTGCTGCAATTACTTGGTGAATACACTAGTTCTGAGTACAGTTCATACTATGCTGATGTTAAAATTGAATTGTATAAACTGTTTAACAAATATGAGAGCAAGTTTGGTGCAGCTAGGTCTCAAAGGGTTGCACAACCATCACATCATACAGGTAAGAAAAAGCAGGCCTGGGGAAGAATCTTTGGCTGTGGATCAGGTATTGTTGGTGCTTCCCCTCTCCCTGCCACTTCATCTTCATCTACTGCTGTTTCTGAACTATCAGCTTACTTAGACAGTGACAATGTCACTTCTTATGAGGATGATTTTGACCTACTTCTGTGGTGGCGTGACCACAAGCTAACCTTTCCAATCCTGTCTATAATGGCTAGAGATATCCTATCAGTTCCTGTATCTACTATCTCTTCAGAGTCTTGTTTCAGTTTGACAGGTAGGATAATTGAGGAACGGCGGCGGCGCTTGTCACCAGAGACTGTGGAGATGCTGATCTGCTTAAAGGACTGGGAGTTAGGAGAAAAAAAGGAACAGCATGTTGTTGACAACCAAGAACTTGAAGACTCATTCTAGAACTTGTACCTTGATGAAGATGGACCTGCGGGTGGTGCTTCTGGTACTTAGTGAGGTACTAAGGTTGAGACTTGCCTCCTGAGTGTGTGTGTGATCCGTGACTGTGAAAGGGTGTGTGTGACTCGGTGACTGTGAAAGACTTGTCTATCATTTGAACAATTGTTAATTAAGAGCTGACTGCACTCTTTTTTCCTTTCTAGGGTTTCTCACAAGGGTGAGTTTTACCTAGAAAAGTTTTTAATGAGACAGCATTGCACTAAACAACTCATTTTGGTTATTTCTGTTGTCTGTCGGCCTTGGACTTTGATTCTGTGAATCAGTGAATGTATGAACTGTGATCTGTGAATGTATCGGACATTTCGACTTCGATTCTATGAATGTATGAAAATGTGACTGTATCGAATAAGTTTTGGACTTTGATTTTGTGAATGTAAGAAACTGTGATGATGTATTGATGTGAACTGTGAATGTATGAATTATGAAACCGTGAACTGTTATCTGTTTGTGAATGCAAAGGGTAACAGGCCGCGGGCTGGCACGGCCCGTGATTCTGGCCATGCTTCGCGGGGCGGGCCGGCATGGAAATTGGCCCATAGGGCCGTGCCTGGGCCGAAGGCCAGGCCCGTGGGCACGTGAGGCACGGCACATGAGGCACGGTGTGCCGTGCCGACCCGTTGGCTATCGGGCCATGCTGGCACGGGACCGTGCCGTGCCGGGCCGGCCCGTTGGCCATATATATGTGGTCGTCGCGTGCGAGGTGGACGCCACCGGTTGCGTCGGCCCGGCAGAGCGGGCAGCTGACCTTGTGGTGGAGCGCGGCGACGGCGTCCGGGTCGAGCCTGCCCAGGAGCTTAGCCTCGTGGTCGATGAAGAAGACCGCAGAGATGCACTCCAGTGGTGGTCCTCACGGCGCGCGCGGTGGAACAGGCCGGACCCCCCCCCCCCCCCCCCCCCCGCGCCGTGGAGCCAACCGTGGACGACGAGGAAATAGTAGCCGATGAGGATGAGGACAGTGTAGGGAGTCACCGGAGGCGGCGTAGGGCCTCGTACCAGGGAGCTCAGGGCTCAAGCCCGACGCTTGTCCTTGCCTCGGACGTTGCTGACAAGCACTCCAGCGCCGACGCCGTACGCCGCCGGAGCCACGCTCGCGGCTCACCGAAGCCACCTCCACCGGAGCTACGCCGCGACAACTCGTGATTCCGCCTGCAACAGCCAGACGCCGGAGCTTGCCGCCATGGGCACCAGGGCCTGCCAGTGCCTGCTGCCACCCTGCTATCCGGAGCTCCCCGCAGCGGAGCCGAGTGCGGTCAGCACAGAGCACCGGCGCGTGTCGAAGCCAACGCGCTGGACGCTTTTTCTCTTGTGCTCGTTATCGATCTCTGTGCTGTGTGAACACCAGGTTGACAACCACGGTCGCGTCGCTGTCGACCTGGATGCGTTCATGGCAACCACTGTCTGGAATAAAACCCTAAGTACGAGAAGGTACTCAGCCAGACTTACCCGACATAACCGAAAATAAACGACACCAAGGATTATGAAGGGCTTTATGGTAGGGTAGCTGACTCATTCGCAAAAAGAAGCATTTTTAGCATTTCAAGAACCTTTCTAAAAACATTATTGCCAAATTAATTATTATTAACCTGTCAACTAGATTTGCACCTATACTAGAGTAAACATGTGATTAAGCAGATAATGATAACCAATGATCATTACGCAACTTCCATACTGTCATATTCATTATAACTGTCCAAGTGTTCCATAACATTTACTACGATGAAGTAACTCAAGTCAAGTGCTCACTATCCAGGAGCGATGGCGATTCGAATCGATTCCTAACCAGCTGGTGATTTGTTCCTTACACAAATCTCACTCACCCGCTAAAGTGAGATATTGATCACCGAGTCAACTTTCCAGGAACCTCGAGTTTGCCAGGAACCACATGTACCCGGGGGCCGACCGACTGCACTTTGGCCTTATCATCCCGCCCCCGTGTCCTACCACACCTGCTTCGGCACAGTGCGCTGCGGGCAATTTACTCGGCCCGAAAAATCTCCCAGCTTCGCGGTCGGAAGGTACTTTATCCGGCCAGCTAAATGTAAGGCATGCGTTCAACATGACTCGAGGCCCAACAACGGCCGGTCCTTAATTGACACAGACGGAAAACACTACAGTCCAAAACACTGCAAGTCTCCGTCCGGTCTCAACTTCATTTAACACTTAGTTATACCATGACTTCATAGTCATCCAAGCAGATCCAGGTAACCACCTATAGCTCGCAGGTGACAGGAAATCACCCGACTTCTACCGGTCTAAGCCAGCTAAGCATTTACTTGACTGCGGATACCAGGGTAACAAGGATATAGTATAACAAAGGTAAGCAAGGTATAATGCAGCAACGGTTGCAAACAACTCCTGAACGTAATGCATCAATTAAAGTAAAGCATTTAATTAAATCATTGCAAACCGGGAGAAAAATGCTCCGGGGCTTGCCTCTCTCGAAGGAGCTCGGACGGTGATCGGGGCACTCCGGAAGTTCCTCAACGTCCTCCTCGTCGGCTTCTGGCACTTCCTGCTGCTGCACCTTGAGCTGCTCCTCTGGCTCCTCGGGTATGATGACGGGGTTCTCGGTTTGCGATCCTGTATGATGCAACGCGCGTAAGTGCTCATGCAATCGGTGCATCGAAGGAGATGAATGTAATGGATATGTTGAAATGCAAGGTAGTCAACATCGTCCAAGAAACTATACTATAAGCACATGTCATCTACTGCATTCTCTTCTACTACTAATATGTTAAGTTAACATATCTTAAGAAATGCTTCAAAGATACACCAAAGCTTTACTAATTTCTTAATCACACTTAAAGCAACACTTGCTTAAACCCTAATTAATAATATGTTTGAATAGCAACCTATATTTCTGATGCTCCTAAAAATCTAAGAAAATTACAGTAGCATAATACTACCTTAAACAGACTACCATAAAAATTTCATAGCATTTGGATAAGTAAACTATCCTACACAAAAATGACAAGCTATAGCATAAAAATGAGCATGAAATTACTTTGTACTATGAAAAGTGTCAAACAACAGAATTAATATTTTTCCTAGGTTCTTCATAGCCTATAATGACTGTACAAAAATTACCACATGAATGTTTTATACAAAGTTTGCTCTCTAGCAAAAATAACAAAATCAGCCATTAAAAGGGACTTGAACTACACCTCAAAATTTTCCCACAGCACATGTATGAAACATATTTTTCCTAGGAAGTACATGACATAAGAAGATTAACAAACTTGGAATCATATTTTTCTGAAGCCTATAGAATTTTCTACAGATTTTTCAAGTTATCAGCAATATTCAAGATTAAATAAAATTCTACAGCAAAGTATCTCAAAAATGACATGCACAATTTTTTCCAAGTAGATCTGCTGATAAGGAACCTAGAAAAATTTGTTTCAATAAATTTGGAGCTAAAAGGAGTACACAACTATTTTCTAAAGCATTTAAATAGAATTCTGAAAAATCATTTTTGAAATTCATGCTCAAAACTGCTAGATACACCCGGTTATCCACCTACAACCCGCGCCAGAGAGACAGACAGGCAGGACCCAGCGGTTCACCCGGCCCCACTGGTCAGCCGACCGGAGGCGGGGGATGGCCCTGCCCGGCCGGATTTTCACCGGCGGTGAGGTCGCCGGCGGTGTGGTTGCTACCTACGGACTCCACAAGGGGAGGCGCACCTGCTGGTGCTACTTGCGCGGCCAGAGGACCCCCAGAGCGAGGTGACCGATGGTCATGGCGCGCGGCGGCGCTGCAGGGTGGCGGTGCGGGCCTGTTCCGGCGCAAAGGTGGCCGGAGCGGCGACTTCGGCTCGCGACCGAGCTTCACCATTGCGAGGCGGGCACGGTGCGCACGAAAATAGGAAGAGAGGAAGGCGGAGCAGGGCTGGCCACGGAGGCGCGCGCGGCGGCCGAGCTCCGGCGAGTGACGGCGTGAAGGAAAACTCAAGGCGAGGCCTCACCTCCGATCGATTCACGAGGCGAGCGGGTCAACAGCGTGGCGCGCGAGATGGCAGTGCTTGTGGCGCGAGGAGGCGGGGAATGGTGCGGTGGTTGGGGTGGAACGCGGCGGCGCTGAGCTGCGCCGTGGCTGCTGCTGCCTGCTGCGAGTAGGAGGGAGCGAGCGGAATGAGGCGAGTGGGGAGAAGCGGGGCGCTGGCGGCAGCTTAAGCGAGGCGAGCGGGCGGTGGGACCCGCAGGAGCGCCACCCGGCGGGCGGCGCCGGCGTACGGTCGCCACGCGGTGGCCATTGCCTGAGCGCGGTCGGGGCACGGCGCGCGGCGCGCGGGAGGGAGGCCGAGTTAGGCCGGGCCGGCTTGCGAACTGGGCCGGGAAGTGAGGCGCAAGGCCCACGAATGTAAAAACAGATTTTTCAAATTAATTTGAATTCCTTTTTCATTCAAACGAATTTTTGGACTAAATCAAAGCAGTTTCAAACTTTGGACCAAAAATAAAAGTTGCTCAAAATTTTATCCTCTACAACTTTGATTTTAAGACCAACGTCCGATTTATTATAGATTTTGAATTATAAAATTAAAGTCAATTTTGACTCAAACCCTAATTTTTGGAGAATTATTTTTAAAGCAAAATTTGGCAATAATTCAAATACAAACCTTGCTCCAAAAATTGTGATAAACAATTCTAGATGATTTACAACAGTAGCCAAACATGTTTTTCTAACCTAGCAAGAAAAATTTAGGGTAAAACAATCCTTGAACAGGTGTATGCAACATCTAGGTTTCACGCATGTTTCAGATGTTTCGAAGCAATGTTTCAATTATTATTCACACGATTAGGCATGTATGATTATTATGCTTTATGATGCATGACATGTATGATTAGCAATGCCTAAATGCAGGCATAACACCGGGGTGTTACAGCCCTCCCCCCTTATAAAAATCTCGTCCCGAGATTTGGGTTACGAACCATTTGTTATAAAATTCTTCATAAGCTTTTTGTAGATACTCTCCTGTTTCCCAAGTTGCATCTCCCTCATCATGGTGATCCCACTGTATCTTGTATGTTTTCACCACACTATTCCGAGTAGCATGTTCCTTAGTGTCTAACACCCGGACTGGTTGCTCACGATACACCAAATCTGATTTGAGTTGAATACCTCGAGGTTCTATTCTTTCCTCCGGAACACGCAAGCATTTCTTGAGATGTGATACATGGAAAACTGGGAAAACTGTACTCATTGTCTCAGGTAACTCTAACTTGTAGGCTACCGGACCTCTTTGTTCCAAGATCTTGTACGGTCCCACGAATCTCGCGGCAAGCTTTCTTCGGATTCCAAACCTTTTCTTCTTCATTGGCGTGACTTTCAGATAAACATAGTCACCCACTTCAAATACAAGGGGTCTCCTTCTTTTGTCTGCATAGCTTTTCTGACGTGATTGGGCAGCTTTCATATTCTGCTGAATAATATGAACTTTCTTCTCGGCTTCTTCTACAAAGTCAATGCCATAATACCTTCTATCTCCAGGTTCGACCCAATTCAATGGTGTTCTACATTTTCTGCCATATAAAGCTTCGAATGGGGCCATCTTGATGCTTTCTTGATAGCTATTATTATAAGAAAACTCAGCTAGCGGTAACCATGACTCCCATGATCCCTTAGAAGATAATACACAGGCTCTCAACATATCCTCCAAAACAGCATTTACTCGTTCAGTCTGACCATCTGTCTGAGGATGATAAGCGATACTGCGAATTAAACTAGTTCCTAAGCCTTTGTGTAAATGTTCCCAAAAATGAGCCGTGAACTGTGAGCCTCTATCCGATACTATGGTCTTTGGTATTCCATGCAACCTCACAATTTCTGCGATATACCTCCCGGCATATTGAGGTGGTCGATAATCTGTTTTGACAGGCAAGAAATGAGCGGTCTTGGTAAGACGATCCACAATTACCCAAATTGAATCATGTCCTTTTTGAGTAGTGGGCAAACCCGTGATAAAATCCATGCTGATATCGTCCCACTTCCAACTAGGGACTGATAAGGGTTGCAACATACCGGCAGGTTTCATGTGAATGGCTTTCACTCGACAACATGTGTCACATCTGACAACATATGCTGTAATTTCTTTCTTCATTTTGGTCCACCAATATCGAGATCTTAATTCTTGATACATCTTACTACTTCCGGGATGGATAGATAGCTTAGAAAGGTGAGCTTCATCCATGAGTTTATTCCTAAGCTCTCGATCCTTGGGAACCACAAGACGGTCGTCAAACCACAACACACCCTGTTCATCCACTTTAAAGTGTTGAGACGGCTTTTCTTTTATTTTCTCTTTGATGTGGAATATCCCCTTGTCAGTTTTCTGACCTTCTATTATCTTACTCTCCAAAGAGCAACTAATCTGAATACTATTTAACACAGCAGGATGCATTAGATCGAATCCATCTTCAAGTAATGGCTGCACAGTCAAGTAATGTGACTTCCTGCTCAAAGCATCTGCCACTACATTGGCTTTACCAGGATGATATTGCACATTCAAGTTGTAATCTTTGATCAATTCCAACCATCTACGCTGTCTTATGTTTAGCTCTGGTTGGGTAAAGATATACTTAAGACTCTTGTGATCCGTGAAAATGTTGCACACGTTACCAAGTAGGTAATGTCTCCAAATTTTTAGGGCGTGCACAACTGCAGCAAGTTCCAGATCATGTGTTGGATAGTTGACCTCGTGCTTTCTCAGTTGACGTGATGCATAAGCTATGACTCTCCTTTCTTGCATAAGAACACAACCCAATCCAGTCTTCGATGCGTCGCAAAACACATCAAATGGTTTCTCAATATCTGGTTGTGCTAGAACCGGAGCAGTGGTCAATAGTTTCCGCAAAGTGTGGAAAGCTGCTTCACACTCTTCTGTCCACACAAATTTATGATCCTTCTGAAGGAGACTCGTCATCGGTTTGGCGATCTTCGAGAAATCTGGTATAAAGCGACGGTAATAACCCGCTAGTCCTAAGAAACTTCTAATCTCAGGAACTGTGGTCGGTGCTTTCCAATTCATAACTTCTTGCACCTTACTTGGATCGACTGAAACTCCATTCTCTGACAAAATGTGACCAAGAAAAGGAACTTCCTTCAACCAGAATTCGCATTTGCTAAACTTAGCATACAATTGATGATCTCTAAGTCTGGTCAAGACAGTTCTCAGATTCTCTTCGTGGTTCTTCTCATTCTCGGAGTACACCAGAATGTCATCGATGAACACTACCACAAACTTATCCAATTCTGGCATGAAAACTGTATTCATCAAAAACATAAAATATGCAGGAGCATTTGTCAAGCCAAAAGACATGACAAGATACTCATACAACCCGTATCTGGTGGAAAATGCAGTTTTTGGTATATCCTGTGGCCTAATCTTAATCTGATGATAACCGGATCTCAAATCTATTTTTGAGAACACCTTGGCCTTGGATAATTGATCAAACAGAACATCAATATGTGGCAAGGGGTACTTATTCTTGATGGTCACAGCGTTGAGTGGTCTATAATCTATGCACATTCTCAACGTGCCCTCTTTCTTCTTTTTCACAAACAAAGCGGGACATCCCCATTCAGACTTGCTTGGCCGAATAAACCCCTTTTTTGACAATTCTTCTAATTGCTTCTTTAGCTCAGCTAACTCATCTGGAGGCATCCGATAGGGTCTCCTTGAAATCGGAGCCGTTCCGGGGACTAACTCAATTCCAAACTCAATCTCCCTATCTGGCGGAAGACCAGGTAGCTCATCCGGAAATACGTCCAGGAATTCACACACTACCGGAATCTGATGAATAGGAATGACGGCCGTAGCACATGTAACACTTATAAGGTCTGTTCTTCAAGGCAATGGTACTTGGAAAGTACCCTCACCTAGTGGATCCTTAAGGGTAAGTACTCGACTTCCAGTATCTATGACTGCTCCCCAATCCTTCATCCAATTCATCCCTATAATGACATCCAAGACTAACCCAGGCATAACTATCAGTTCACTCGGAACTTCCTGCTACCTAATTCAAGGGTTGCCCCTCGAACCATCCGGTTGGTCAAAACATCAGTCCCTGCTGAACTTATACGGTAACCATAACCCAATTCTATGTATAGTTGTTCATGTTTCTGTGCAAATGCTTGACTCATAAAAGAATGCGATGATCCAGAATCAAATAGAACAACTGCAAGGTTTTCGTTGACAGGAAACTTACCAGCAGTGACGGGCTCTCCCTCTGGGATTTCATCCACTGTTGTACTATGCACTCTAGCATTATAAGTCTGCTGCTTCTTCTTGGGCGGGTACGGACAAAACTTCGAGAAATGACCGAGTTGATTACAGTTATAGCAGGGTCCTCTCACTGTCCCGGCAGATCCCACAGCTCCCTTGGAACTGCCTTGTACCGCAGTTGCGGCTGCTCTGTTGGGTTGTACTGCCATCTTGTACGGCTTCTGAGGTCCACGGACATTCTGGCTTCTTGGTTGAGGTGGCCTGAATCTAGCACCAGGTGCCGATGGGCGATAAGGAGGACGACCTCCCATAGGTGCTTTAGCTTGAGACGGCCCACCTTCGAAGGCTCTCTTGCGTGTCTTGGCTGCGGTGCTGGCGTTGTTATTCTTCTCCTGCTTCAGACAGTCGCTGATGAAGTCATTGAATCTAACGCGGTTATTGGTACCAACATGCTTCATCATTTTTGGATTGAGACCCCTCTTAAAACTGGCTATCCTCTTGGCATCTGTGTCAACCATGTCGGGAGCATAGCGACACAAGTTGTTGAAGGCATGCAGGTATTGCGTCACAGTTTTGGTACCCTGGTTCAATGCCAGAAACTCTCCTAACTTCATTTCAGTCAGCCTGGGTGGAATATAGACTCCACGGAAGGCCTCCGCAAACTCTCTCCAAGAAATCTGAGCATTTGGAGGGAAGGTGGTGCGATGGTGCTTCCACCACATTCCCGCCGGTCCCTGCAATTGAAGTGCAGCATACTCCGTTTTCAGAACCTCAGTCATCCTCAACACACGGAATTTATCTTCCATCGTGTTGATCCATTCCTCAGCATCGAGTGGCTCTGTGGCTTCCTTGAATACGGGTGGCCTGGTGTCCATGAAATCTTTGAAGCTGCTATATTGGTTTACTCCCATGCCACCGCCTTGATTGTTACCACGTTGCACGTTGTTGGCTATGGTGCGCAGAAAATCTTCCATGTTCTTCTAAGATTGTTCCGTGTTGCGCTGGGTGTTTGTCACCAGTTAAGCAATGGGTTTGAGCTCAAACATGACCTGTCAAGTGGTAATCAAGGTCTCAAGATCAAATCTACATGATGGAGCTCCAACTTAAACTTGGGCCACGCACAATTGCTTACATATGGACCCTTGTTAAGATTATGCAAGAGTAATGTTAAACATGCTTATTCCATGTACATTACATCCACATGCATCCATCTAGACCCGTGGAAAAGTTTCATGAAGTTTGGAATCAAAAAGTCACATGAAATGATAAGTCATATCTTTGCATGAATTGCTTTATCAAGTGACTGGAAACATATGAAGTCAACCAAACCTTGTAACCTTGCTCAAACAACTCTAATTTAACTCTACAACAAAAGTTATGAAGGGTTCGTGTTGAGCGAAGGTGGAGCAAATGTCCGAAAATAATGGAAACCCTATATTTTGTAGCAGAAAGGACTTTGCGTTGACCGAGAAATAAAGTTGACTTCTGGACCAGATATGAGGTTTGACCAAAAATGAAAGTTGAAGAAAAGTTTGAGTATAACAAACTTTGTTAAAGGACCAAGTCATGATTTAGCTTCAAAATAGATCAAAACAGTGCTCAAAGTATAAGAGAAAAAGCTGAAATCAACCCGACCGTGTTTGCAGTCCGGATTTCACCGACATCGACGTTGACATTCCGCGTTCTCCAAATTTTACTAAGCAACTTGAGTTAGTCCAAAAATAAAAGTTCAAGGTTATGTTATGGAGAAGAGAATGCAAAAAGTTGCACTAAGTTTGATCGAGTTTCGACCTCCGAAAGCGAGTTTCCGTGATCGCTGTTAACATATTGACACTATCATCTTGGAGCTTAATTATCCACTGTTACAAAGCTCAAATGGCTGGGCACCTTAAATAAGAAATGTAGAGCATGTCGAGGTGAACAAACTTTGTTTTGGGCCCATGAACCAAATCGGCCCGTAGCTAGCCCAAACTCAATGGGCTTTCTTCTTTTATCCGCATAGCTTTTCTGCCTAGCTTGAGCGGCTTTCATATGTTTTTGGATAGTGCGAACTTGTTGTTCAGCTTCTTCGACAAAATCAATGCCGTAGTATCTCCTTTCTCCAGATTCAACCCAGTTTAAAGGAGTTCTACACTTGTGACCATACAACGCCTCGAAAGGGGCCATCTTGATGCTTTCTTGATAACTATTATTATAGGAAAATTCAGCCAAGGGTAACCACTTATCCCATGAGCCTTTGGATGATATGACACAAGCTCTTAACATGTCTTCCAATATTTGATTTACCTGCTCCATCTGTCCGGAGGTTTGGGGATGATAAGCAGAACTTCTAACTAAGTTGGTCCCTATCATCTTATGCAGTTGTTCCCAAAAACGAGCGGTGAACTGAGGTCCTCTGTCAGATACAATGGTCCTAGGAACACCATGGAGACGTACTATCTGGTTAAAATATAGCTCAGCATAGTCACTTGGCCGATAGTCAACCCTAACTGGTATGAAATGAGCAGACTTTGTTAAACGATCCACAATCACCCATATGGAATTAAAATTCTTTTGGGTAGGGGGAAGTCCAACAATAAAATCCATACTAATCTCTTCCCACTTCCATCCTGGTATAGACAATGGTTGGAGAAGTCTGGCCGGCTTCATGTGAATTGCTTTGACTCTACAGCAATTGTCACACCTTGCAACATAAGCTGCGATTTCTTTCTTCATCTTTGTCCACCAAAAGCGAGATTTCAAATCTTGATACATTTTACTACTTCCTGGGTGGATAGATAACTTGGATGAGTGAGCTTCTCCTAAGATTTGGTTTCTAAGCTCTTTGTCCTTCGGTACTACTAATCTGTCCTTAAACCATAGAACACCCTTCTCATCAATACGAAAGTGTTTTGTCTCTTGTTCCTTTATCTTTCTTTTGATGTGGAACACACCCACATCGGTTTTCTGAAGCTCAATGATCTTACTTTCTAGAGAGCAACTAAGGGTAATACTGTGCAACACAGCAGGATGTAACAGATGTGTCAAATGATAATCTGCCTCCAAGAGAGAATTACAGTGGGATTTCCTACTCAAAGCATCGGCAACAACATTTGCTTTACCTGGATGATAATGAACTTCTAAGTTATAATCTTTAATCAACTCTAGCCACCTTCTCTGTCTCATGTTTAATTCTGGTTGAGTGAAGATATACTTAAGACTTTTATGATCGGTATAAATATGGCACACGTTACCGAGCAAGTAATGCCTCCAGATCTTCAAAGCATGCACAACCGCAGCTAACTCAAGATCATGAGTTGGATAATTAGCTTCATGCTTCCTTAGCTGACGTGAGGCATAGGCGATAACTCGACCTTCCTGCATAAGGACACATCCTAAACCGGTACCTGATGCATCACAAAACACATCAAAAGGTTTCTCGATGTCAGGTTGTGCCAACACAGGAGCTGATGTCAACAAGGTCCTCAAAGTGCAAAAAGTAGTCTCACACTCTGGAGTCCAAACAAACTTCACATCTTTTTGGAGCAACCTGGTCATGGGCTTGGCTACCTTAGAGAAATCTGGGATGAATCGACGATAATACCCAGCCAAACCAAGGAAACTTCTGATCTCATGTACTGAAGTTGGTTTGAGTATTGGTTGAGTAAAACATCGGATTTGAGAGATATCTTGTCGGCTCGGTTTGCTGCCATTTCAGAACAGAGCAGTTTTGGTAGATGAATTGTTTGGATGGTCAAATGGTGTTCGGTTGAGTTGAATTTTGGTGAGTAGTTAGAAGACATATGGATCTACATGCCTACCAAAATTCATGCACAATGGAGCACTAGTTTGTGAGATATGAATAGAAAACAAAAGGGTACAGAATCTGCAATTTCGCTGTGACTGCGATCATCCTTTGCATTAGACGGTTGTGTTTGTAATTCATGCCAAGAAATTACAACTTGTAGATGTCTTGCTGTTAGACAACCCTCCATACCTTTGAGAAGACTAATTGCACCCCTATGTGCCTTGCTTTTGCCCTCTTAGATCAGCAATGCGTGAGCAGTCAAGGTGTTCTAGAGGTCAATTGTGCCGTGCAATTCGAATGTAATTGGAAAGGTGTCAAACCATGGATTTTTGGATTATGGTTTTTGAGATATCGATTTGCCTAAGAATGGAAGCCTCGACGTCAAATATAGTTTAAGAAAGCTGGTTTTGCTACAATGCAAGTCAACCAACTTGCTGTGCAACTGCACCACGAAGGCAAATTGTACTTAACCTGCTTGGTAGTGAACTAGTCCCTAGTTTTGTGATTACTTGCAACTTGTGTTGCCCTCCAAGCCTCGCTAACATCCTTCTGCATCAATGGTTCTTCAATGCTGACATGCCTAAGGTGTCTTCCATGTGTTTTACCCAAGGGTTTGCCTCAGATACAACTCAGATAACTATTACCGTTTGGATATGAGAATTCCCTTAAATAATGGTCGTCGAGAACGCTGAGTCAATAGAGTCAGCTATCACATTCACCGCTCACTCAACAGACTCAGATAATACAGTGTCGTTATCAGAGAAAGAGCACTATATATAAGGAACATTATGTAGCTTTCCATCAGTTGACATATGAGTGAGTGCACCACTACAACCAGTTTGAATATTGGTTAACTAGCTTCTCATGCCCTCAAAGGATGTTTACCCTATCTATGATCACATCCTTTACGAGAAGTTGTGCTCAAGCCACTTTAGTAGAGAACTGCTTTTCAACCCTTAGGAACAAATATAGCACCGTTGCAAGGAATATCTGTCAACAGACTGTGGGCTAGTGCAAAGTCCATAGGTCTATGCTATATCCACTGGGGAAGTAGATGTTACAAGTATTGAGTCTACACTTGTATCACTCTTCGTACATCAAGGACGACGTACGTAGGACAATGCTATTTTGGATTCCTTCCAACGTAACAATGCTTTATGGACGCCAACGAAAGAAATTCTTCAAACAACAACTTACGACGAAAAGCAAGTATCAGAAAGTGTCGTGACCAAATTAGCCTCTATGATACTTCAAAGTTAAGTGGCCTAATGCCATCACTGATGTTGGAAACTGGATGACAAGTTTCTCTTCCCTTAAAAGTCTTTCGCACCGAATCTCGGGACGCGATTCCTTTAAGGGGGGAGGGCTGTAACACCCCAGGTGTTTGTCACCAGTTAAGCAATGGGTTTGAGCTCAAACATGACCTGTCAAGTGGTAATCAAGGTCTCAAGATCAAATCTACATGATGGAGCTCCAACTTAAACTTGGGCCACGCACAATTGCTTACATATGGACCCTTGTTAAGATTATGCAAGAGTAATGTTAAACATGCTTATTCCATGTACATTACATCCACATGCATCCATCTAGACCCGTGGAAAAGTTTCATGAAGTTTGGAATCAAAAAGTCACATGAAATGATAAGTCATATCTTTGCATGAATTGCTTTATCAAGTGACTGGAAACATATGAAGTCAACCAAACCTTGTAACCTTGCTCAAACAACTCTAATTTAACTCTACAACAAAAGTTATGAAGGGTTCGTGTTGAGCGAAGGTGGAGCAAATGTCCGAAAATAATGGAAACCCTATATTTTGTAGCAGAAAGGACTTTGCGTTGACCGAGAAATAAAGTTGACTTCCGGACCAGATATGAGGTTTGACCAAAAATGAAAGTTGAAGAAAAGTTTGAGTATAACAAACTTTGTTAAAGGACCAAGTCATGATTTAGCTTCAAAATAGATCAAAACAGTGCTCAAAGTATAAGAGAAAAAGCTGAAATCAACCCGACCGTGTTTGCAGTCCGGATTTCACCGACATCGACGTTGACATTCCGCGTTCTCCAAATTTTACTAAGCAACTTGAGTTAGTCCAAAAATAAAAGTTCAAGGTTATGTTATGGAGAAGAGAATGCAAAAAGTTGCACTAAGTTTGATCGAGTTTCGACCTCCGAAAGCGAGTTTCCGTGATCGCTGTTAACATATTGACACTATCATCTTGGAGCTTAATTATCCGCTGTTACAAAGCTCAAATGGCTGGGCACCTTAAATAAGAAATGTAGAGCATGTCGAGGTGAACAAACTTTGTTTTGGGCCCATGAACCAAATCGGCCCGTAGCTAGCCCAAACTCGCGCTCCACGCCGGCCACTCCGTCGCCCGCCAAGTGTTCGCGGAAACGCCTCAAAGGACGCCGCGTGGCCTGCTCGTGGCGACCATGCGCGCGCTCACGCCCCACCATTGCCGAGCGCTGCCGCCGCGTGGTCTGCCGCTCTATCGCGCCCCTGCCCTCCAAAGCGGACGCCCGAGCCTCCCCACTCCTCCTCCCTCGCGCACGCCTTCGCCCTCCTCTGCTCTGCTGCCGTGGGCGTCATGGCCATGGCTGCCTTTGCCGCCGAGCGAGATTCGAGCTCTCGCTGCTGCTCGCGCAGGCTGTGGCCATGCCGCTACTGACCGCTGCTGGCCAAGCCAGGGCCCGGCGCGGCTACGGCTCTCCGTCGCAACCGGCCGGCCAGGTCTCAGCACTCTCGCCCTCGTCTTCGGTCGCCGGTGAGCCGCTCTTCCGGCGCCGCTGCCCGCTGCCACAGCAGCCACGCCGCTGCTGGCTCCAGCCAGGCCATCCCAGGCCGAGTCGCGGGCACCCACGGGTGCACAAGGGGTGCCTCGTCCCCTGCCCGCCGCCTCCGGGAGCTTCACCGCCGCCCGCTGCTACTGCCATGCCGCTCCACCGCCGAGCCGCGGGCTCGCATGGCCGGGCCGACTCGGGCCGCCCCGGGCCGAGCCGAGCGGTCCCCTGGGTGCGCACGACTTCCCTGGTGCTCCACCGCCACTTCCCCGACGCCGGCATGGCCTCCAACGGCCGGAGCCGCGAACTCCGACAACCTCCTCTGTTTTGATTCGCGTGGAGGACTTCGCGCTCGAATTCGAGAAAAGGGAGGGTTCCTTCTGCAAAGTCAGTGACTCAAAGGAATAGTGCCGATAAGGACTTATTTGCAGTAAATTTTCTGAATCTTTGGAAATTCATAGTAATTCATAGAAAATTCGTAAAATAGCAAATGAGGACTTTTTGGAATCCTTGTGAAATTCTCTACGCAATAGATCTATAATATTACATGTTTTACTTTAAAGTTTTAGCTGTAAAAATATATTTATGCAGCTAGGTTTGTAATGCTAGTGGTATTTGTCTTTTTCATAACTGTAGATCTAGGGCTCCAAATGAAGTGAAATTTTTGTGGCATGCTAATCATGTGATAGTTGATGTGTGGTAAAAATTTCATGAGTATTGGATGAAGTATGAGTGAGTTATTGGTTTATCTTGCTCTCACATGATTTCTTGCTTTAGCGACTTGTCTTTTTCATAGAGGGTGCTATACATATTAAAATGGAGTGAAATTTGGACAGTAGACTATTGAGAGGATATGTGAGCCACTGTAATTTTTGTAGAATTTATTGTATACTTTTGGTATATGTTCCTTAAGTCACCTTGTTATCTAAAATAAATTAAGAAATGCATTAAAAGAATTTATTTGGTCATGGACACTAGGTTTTCTGGTGTTCTTTAGTCATGTGTGACATGTTGGTAAAGTTGGTTTTGTCTAATTATGTGTTTGCAACATAAGTTAATATTTAATTTCTTGCAAATGTGGTTTATGGACAGATCTGGGAACTTAGCAAAGTTCTTCATGATAATATGCTTTGTTGTGAAACTTGTTTATACAAAAGTTGTAGATAATTCATGTATCTAGCGGCTGTTAAAATTTGGTATCATTTGACCAAGTAGTTTGTGAGTTATGCCTGTTTAAAGTTGGGTTTCAGAAATGGCTGCTCTCTGTCAATTGGAGACCAGTTTCTGTAAATGTATAATTTCGACCTACTTAACTTGGGAATCATGCTGAGATGATTAAAGATGAAATGTAGATAATTTCCTAAGCTTTCCATAATGTCTTGTTTCATATCGTTTGGATTTATAAAACTCCAGATATGATTGATTTATGAAGCCGCTGTTTGCAAGTCTAGAAATTGGCATATTCCGGTTATAGTTGTTGCTTCACCTTGACTTGCTTTGCATGTTGCTAGGTGTGGTTCACGTCCTTAGTAATTAAGTTAAATACACCTGAGATCTTGTGAGACTTATGTGCCTTGTATAATATTCTTTGTTATCTTAGCATGATAGATTGTGTGATGTTAAGTTAAGCATCGCAAAGTACTTAAGTGTGTTAGTGTAAACTATGCTTGTCTTGCTTGCTATTTTGTGATGCGTCTCATGGTGCTATTCTTCATATTTATGCACTTGCATCTTGCATCTCATCTAGGTACGCTAGATGCACCACGTGAAGGATGAGATGTTGGAGCCGAACCCGAAGACGGTGTATGGTGGACCTATCCCGAAGGTGGAAGGACTGGACAAGTGCTAGGACGGGAGATGCTCACTTAGCGAGTGTCGTCTACCTAACACTGACTTGTGTCGGATCCTAGGCAAGCCCCGGAGCATTCTAAGACTCCTATGTTTTTCAAAATGGTTACTTTGAGTATCTTTATTTATTGATGCATTAAGTGATAGGAATTGGATGCGAACACTTGTTGCATATATACCTATTCCTTGGCCAATTATACGTACCCTGAATCCTATTTAGGTCCAGGAGCGAATCAAAGCTTAGCCATGCTTAGACCGGTAAAAGTCAGGTGATTTCCTGTCACCTGCATATTAGCAAAATGTCTGGTCACGGTTGGCTATAATTGCTATCGTGGAGAATAACCATGTGTTAATAATGAATTGTGACCGGGCAGGAGGTCGATAGAGAAGCAACAAGGCAAGGAGGTCTTGGTTGTGGATCTATCCCCGTCTGTGTCGGTTAAGGACCGATTCGCTGTACGTCCTCATGTCATGTTGAACGCATGCCTATCACTTAGTTGGCCGGATAACTCGTTCCGACCGCGAAGCCGAGTAGCTCAACTCAGGCCGGAAGACCGAGAAGTGAAGGTGCGCACCCTGGCGGTAGTAAGGATGTGCGGGGAGCTATTGTCGTAAGTCCGTGGTGAGATTGACCACCTGGCAGAGTGGACTCCCTGAGGGTGCGGCGCTGCTCGGAGCCACGATTCCTGAGATGTACCAAAGGTGACCTAAGGCTGCCTTCGCGAGGTATGCCTGGGTTTGTGTTAGGAATACCCCTCCAGCTGGATAGGAATCGATTCGAATCGCCGTCTCTCCCGGATAGTGAGAACTTGACTGAGCAGCGGCAACGTAGATGCACTTAATTGAACTTGATGGTTAAATTGATGATGATGATACCACATTATACCGGATATGGTTACTAATGTTTGGAGTTAATCAATTGCTTGCTCTAGTACAGGTGCTAATCTAGTTGATAGGTTAATATTGTTAAATTGCTGCTTACTCATAAACCAAATTATGCTCTCGTATCACTAAAGCGTTTTTGCAAAATGGTTGTCAAGCTAGATCCTCCGATAAAGCCTTGCATAATCCTTGGTGTCATTTATTTCTGGTTTACGACGGGTAAGTCTAGCTGAGTACCTTCTCGTACTCAGGGTTTATTTCCCCCTTGTTGCAGATGACGTGCTATATAACGGTTACTGCAAGTATTGTCTCCACCCTGCGGGGGATGAAGACTAGATCATGGGCATGATCATCTATGTTTTCTCATCTTACTGCTTTTGCTGGATATGACTATGGTACTGGCTGGTATTTGATCTAAGTGTGTGTGATGGCGTTAAACTACTTTGCTTCCGCTATTTGTGAACTCGTTTTGTAATAACTATGTGTACTCTGATGTATGTGGTACTTATGAACTACTTGTGAAATGGATGTAACATGTGGCTTGTTATGTTGAATTACTGTGATCTTGATTGTATGCAAGTTGGTTTGAAATCCTTCGTGGTTTCAGTTGACTACCGGGTTTATATGGGTTCAAGTATGACGGTTTGATCACTCCGGTGCCTCTCCGAGGCCGGGCCCGCTTATATCTGGCAGCTTCTCTAGGATATAGACTGCCCTCACAGACCAACACAGGTCTTTTCTGCGCACTTTGTCCTCACTCGTGCGCACTCGAGAAGAACTTCCCGGTCGGTCACCCATCGCTCCAGGCCAAGCACGCTTAACCTCGGAGTTATTTGCAGATGGGCTTCCGGAAAAGAAGTTGCAACTTATTAGTATGAGTATCCTATTAATCCTATTAAGCCCTGGGCCGGGATGTTACATCCTCACCCCCTTAAGAGATCGACGTCCTCGTCGATCAATCCCAAGCCAGGAGCATCCTCTCTTGGCCACGTCCGTGTGTCCAGAGCTAGCGCATGTGCCATGCTGTGTGACCACGACGGATCCACACCAGCCATGCGCACCATGCCTGCGCAACTACGACACATGCGCCCGTGAAACCGCGAGAGTCGGCTCTGATACCATTCTGTAACGTCCCGCCTCTCCGAGGCCGGGCCCGCTTATATCTGGCAACTTCTCTAGGATATAGACTGCCCTCACAGACCAACACAGGTCTTTTCTGCGCACTTTGTCCTCACTCGTGCGCACCCGAGAAGAACTTCCCGGTCGGTCACCCATCACTCCAGGCCAAGCACGCTTAACCTCGGAGTTATTTGCAGATGGGCTTCCGGAAAAGAAGTTGCAACTTATTAGTATGAGTATCCTATTAATCCTATTAAGCCCTGGGCCGGGATGTTACATCAGAACCTTAATCTGGCGCCTTAGACCAGTTCAAATCAATATAGATGGGTATTGATGTGAGACACATGAAGATATTCCAATAACACCACCCAAGCATATATCTTGAAAATGGGTCTATAGGCGAGCAAAGGTGCAATATCCAAGTTTAGGTTGGGGCTCGTTTCTATAGGTTTGACCTTGACATCTTCATCATCACTTAATATACCATGTTTTAGCTCAAACTCATTGCTTAACTGGTGGCAAACACCTGGGGTGTTACAGCTCTCCGAGGCCGGGCCCGCTTACATCTGACAGCTTCTCTAGGATATAGACTGCCCTCACAGACCAACACAGGTCTTTTCTGCGCACTTTGTCCTCACTCGTGTGCACCCGGGAAGAACTTCCCGGTCGGTCACCCATCGCTCCAAGCCAAGCACGCTTAACCTCAGAGTTATTTGCAGATGAGCTTCCGGAAAAGAAGTTGCAACTTATTGGTATGAGTATCCTATTAATCCTGTTAAGCCCTGGGCCGGGATGTTACATCCTCACCCCCTTAAGAGATCGATGTCCTCGTCGATCAATCCCAAGCCAGGAGCGTCCTCTCTTGGCCACGTCCGTGTGTCCAGAGCCAGCGCATGTGCCATGCTGTGTGACTCAATTTGGATCTACCAATTGGGAGTTACAAAAATCACAAATCAGCATTCAAAACTGAAAATTTGAACTAGCCCTAAGACAGCACAGCTGTCACAGAACCGACCAATTTATAAGAGCACAAGTACAAAAACAATCGCCGAAACGATCAAATTCTCGAACTTGAGCCCATATAAACCCGGTAGTCAACCGAAATCTCAAAGGATTTCAAACCAACTTGCATACAACCAAGATCACAGTAATTCAACATAACATATCGTACGTTACAACATTTCGCAGATGTTCACAAATAGATTACATCATCACAGAGTCATTGTTATTACAAAACAAGTCTTGTAAAACATGCGGAAGCAAATAGTTTAACTCACACACCGAGTTCAAATACACATACTGGTTGGTTGATCACAGACCGCAAAAGCATTCAGATAAGAGAAAGGAGATCATGCCCATGATCTAGTCCTCATCACCCGCCGGGTGGAGACAGTACTTGCAGAATCCCTGATATAGAAGGTCATCTGCAACAAGAGGGAATAAACCCTGAGTACGGGAATGTACTCAGCTAGACTTACCCGTCAAAAATCAAACAAATGACACCAAGGATTATGCATAGCTTAATGTAGTGGAGCTGGCTGACACTTTCTTTTTGCAGAAAAGCATAAGTAATAATGATCAACTCTTAACCTGAACTAGCAGTAACTTTTTAGCCATTAACCTGTCATCTATATTAGCACCTGTACTAAGCAATCATTTTATTAGGGTGCAAACATTAATAACCATATCAGGTATTCATTGTGGCAACCTTATCATCATCCATTTAACCATATCGTTAAATTAATTGAATCTACGTTGCCGCTGCTCAGTCAAGTTCTCACTATCCGGGAGAGACGGCGATTCGAATCGATTCCTATCCAGCTGGAGGGGTATTCCTAAACACAAACCCTGCTTCCCCCGTCAGGGTCGCAAACAAGTCACCTTTGGTACGATTCAGGAGTCGCGAGTCCGAACAGATCGACATTCTCAGAGAACCACTCTGCCAAGGTTGTTCGGGACTCTAACCCGCCTTGGACTTATGCCAATGGCTCTCCGCACATCCTTACTACCTCCAGAATGTCGCCACCGCTCGCGTCCCCGGCCTGAGTCGAGCTACTAGGCTTCGCGGTCGGAATGACTTATCCGGCCAGCTAAGTGTTAGGCTGCGTTCAACATGACATGAGGACGTACAGCGTATCGGTCCTTAAACGACTCAGACGGAGTCACTATGTTCAAACCTACACAAGACCCTGCCCGGTCTTAATTCATTATTCACATGGTTCTTTTCCACGATAGCAAATATAGCCAACCGTGATCCACCTCATCCTAAAGCTCGCAGGTGACAGGAAATCACCTGACTTCTACCGCACTAAGCATGGCTAAGCATTTAACCCGTCCTGAACTTAAATAGGATTCCAGTGCGATATCTGGACAAGGAAGGATATATAATGCAGCAATTGGTTCCAACCAATTCCTATACTTAATGCATCATCAACAATAAAAGATACTCAATGTATTTGTGAAAACATAGGAGGCTTAATATGCTCCGGGGCTTGCCTTTCAGGAACGAGGAAGGCTGGTGGTCAGGGCACTCGGGCAATTCCTCCGCGGCGACTGCTTCGTCGGCTTCCTGCACCTCGGGTTCCTCCTCCTAGTTGGCTCCCTCGAACTCCAGCAACGTCACTCCCTCCGGCACACCTATTGCATGAATGCGCAAGATAAATATCATGGATGCACATGAACGCATGTCAGGGATGCTCGGGGAATGCACACGTTCGCGGTAGTTTGCATATTCCAACTTAAGCCCTATTCAAATCACTTTACTTACCAAGTTTATACAACCTAATGTATAATTGCTCATCTTCAGTTAATGACCTAGCACCTGCACCTAAGCATATTCTCAAGTTAGGCTAGCCCCTAAACAATCAACGAGAACATTGCAACCACACACACTCAAGCAATTGTATTTCAGCAAGATAACTACTATGTAGCGGTGCAGTAAACTAGCCATAACTGGAGATTTATAAATCCAAATGATATGCAACAAGACAATCTGGAAAGCTTATAAAATTATCTACAAAACATATTCAGACCTCAAAGCATGATTCAAACCTTTACCAGGTCGAATTCATCAATCAACAGAAGTCTATCCTCACAAGGCAGAGAATCAGCAAAAACTGCAACCTAACTTTAAACAGATGTAGTTTCTAAACTACTGGGCCAAATGCCCTCAAATTTTGACAGGAGCCAGCTACCTAATTTATCTACAACTCTTGTATTCAACTCATTCACAGAAACCCAAAATATCATGGGGAACCTTTCAAAGTCCCCAGATCTGTCCAGAGGGACATAATGCAAACAAATAATTAGCAACTTATGATGTAAACATATAATTAGACAAAACCAACTTTACTATCTCATCACACATATCATAAGAACACCAGAAAGTAGAGTGTTCATCACCAAAACATTTCTTATAAACATTTCTTAATTTATTTAATTAATTAGTGGAAATAGTAAACATATATGAAAACTACCCCATTAATTCTACAAAAATTATAGTAGACACTACATGTCCTAAGTAGACTACCATAAAAATTTCACACCATTTGAGCAAGTATAAAAGCCTACACAAAAATGATAAGGCATAATGGCTTAAATTGGCATAATTAGGAAACCCTAATGAAAAGTGTCAAGCAACAGATTTCATATTTTTCCTAGCATCCTTAGGGTACTAGGATACTACCTACCAAGTTTCATGGCCATCGGATTCATAGATTAATTACTAAAATTTACACAAGAATCATCCAATGATAAAAGGAAAATCTATAACTCAAAAACTACACATGCAATGACTCTCAAATTTTAACCAGAGCTTCTACTAAGCAATACCAGCTTTCCCACAAAATTTCACAATTTTTGGATCACAGAAACTCAAGATATGATTTAAACAATTTTGCATGCACTCAAAAACACTTTTTAAGTTCCTATTTAATTCACCCAAAATTTCTACAAAATGTGCTCAAGATATATTTTTCTTAAATACTAGACCTAACTGTGAGTCTAACAAAATTGGAAGTACTCAATTTGGAGCTACCAAACTCTAGATATAGATTTTACAAAATAGCATCAAAACTGGAAATAATTGAACTGGCTTTCTATTCAAAGTGACTGACAGGCGGGGTCCACTTGTCAGCTGGGCCCGCACGCCAGTGACACGAAACAGGGGAGGGAACTGCCGCGACGCTCCGGCGAGCTTTTCGTCATACTTGAACCCATATAAACCCGGTAGTCAACTGAAACCACGAAGGATTTCAAACCAACTTGCATACAACCAAGATCACAGTAATTCAACATAACAAGCCACATGTTACATCCATTTCACAAGTAGTTCATAAGTACCACATACATCAGAGTACACATAGTTATTACAAAACGAGTTCACAAATAGCGGAAGCAAAGTAGTTTAACGCCATCACACACACTTAGATCAAATACCAGCCAGTACCATAGTCATATCCAGCAAAAGCAGTAAGATGAGAAAACATAGATGATCATGCCCATGATCTAGTCTTCATCCCCCGCAGGGTGGAGACAATACTTGCAGTAACCGTTATATAGCACGTCATCTGCAACAAGGGGGAAATAAACCCTAAGTACGAGAAGGTACTGTTATCTTTTATTTCCCTTTTTACTGAGTAGGTGGATATCTCTACAAAACAAGTTTTACTTAGATTTAGCAATTTAGTTTTCAAAGGGGCGAATTTTTTTTAACTATTAACTCATTATCTATTTCCTTTGGAAGCCAACATACGAGGCAAAACTAATCACACACTAACTTCAAGCATAGCTATTCAAGCAACATGGGACAAGGCATTTTGGCTAGCTTCACACAGGGAAAATAGTGACATCCCATTGATCACAAGTTACTTAGCATTAGGACAAGGTGAGGAAAGCATATTTATGCACAAGCACAATCATGATGCATGCTCGTCCTACTCGTCCTCACGAAATTGACAACCTAAGGCTGCCTTCGCGAGGTATGCCTGGGTTTGTGTTCTGATACCAGCTGTAACGGAACCGACCAATTTATAAGAGCACAAGTACAAAAGCAATCACCGGAGTGATCAAACCGTCATACTTGAACCCATATAAACCCGGTAGTCAACTGAAACCACGAAGGATTTCAAACCAACTTGCATACAACCAAGATCACAGTAATTCAACATAACAAGCCACATGTTACATCCATTTCACAAGTAGTTCATAAGTACCACATACATCAGAGTGGCGCAGCGGAAGCGTGGTGGGCCCATAACCCACAGGTCACGGGATCGAAACCTGGCTCTGATACCAGCTGTAACAGAACCGCCCAATTTATACAAGATCAAGTACGGCTGTCCCCGCTAACACGTTGACACGCGCATACTTTCACTCATATAAACCCGGTAGTCCGCCGAGTGTCCCGAAAGACCTCGGTAAATCAACATCACAACCAAGATCGCGGGATTAAGCAAATACACATCACATACGCAGGGTTGCAGCGGAAAATAATATTACAATTGAATTCACAAATCATAGTACAAGTTTGGGTTTCAAAACCGATTAGTGAAAACAACATAGCTTTCAAAAGATTACATTAATATATGTTCCAACTACATTGCTAGCATAAGTGACATCATCCGACAAAAGCATAGAGATGAGAAGTAAGTATAGAATCACCGAGCCCACCGGCGGTTAGCCACCATCTTCAACAGGCTGAGAACTTCACCTGCAACATGGTGGGATAAACCCTGAGTACGAGAATGTACTCAGCCAGACTTACCCGTCGTAAACCAGAAATAAAGTGACACCAAGGATTATGCAAGGCTTTATTTGATGGAGCTAAGCTGACAACCTTTTTGCATAAAAGCTTGAGTAATCATTAGCATTATCCGCCTATACTAGCAGCGACTTTTAGCCATTACCTACCATCTATATTAGCACCTATACTAATCAATCACTTAATTAAGTTGCAAACAATAATAACCATATCAGGTAATTCATAGCTCATTATCATAGTCATCATCATCATCATTTAACCATATCATTAAATTTAGTGAGTCTACGTTGCCGCTGCTCAGTCAAGTTCTCACTATCCGGGAGAGACGGCGATTCGAATCGATTCCTATCCAGCTGGAGGGGTATTCCTAACACTCACCCAATCCACCTGATCAAGGGTTTCCTCGGGTCACCTTTGGTACATCT
>NW_027097205.1:0-13857 GCF_019320115.1 Miscanthus floridulus | reverse complement strand
CAGGAATCGCGGCTCCGAGCAGCGCCGCACCCTCAGGGAGTCCACTCTGCCAGGTGGTCAATCTCACCACGGACTTACGCCAATAGCTCCCCGCACATCCTTACTACCGCCAGGGTGCGCACTTTCACTTCTCGGTCTTCCGGCCTGAGTTGAGCTACTCGGCTTCGCGGTCGGAACGAGTTATCCGGCCAACTAAGTGATAGGCATGCGTTCAACATGACATGAGGACGTACAGTGAATCGGTCCTTAAACGACACAGACGGGGATAGATTCACACCCAAGACCTCCATGCCTTGTTGCTGCACTACCATCATCCCGTCCGGTCTCTTTTCACTATTAACACATGGTTCTTTTCTATGATAGCAATTATAGCCAACCATGACCGGAGCTCATCCTCATCTCGCAGGTGACAGGAAATCACCCGACTTCTACCGGTCTAAGCATAGCTAAGCATCATTCGATCCTACACTTAATTAGGGTTCATAGGATTTTATTTGGACAAGGTAAGGATATAATGCATCAATTGGTTCCAACCAGTTCCTATACTTAATGCATCATCAACAATAAAAGAGACTCAAGATATTTGTAAAAACATGGGAGGCTTAGAATGCTCCGGGGCTTGCCTGGGATCCGACACAAGTCAGTGTTAGGTAGACGACACTCGCTAAGTGAGCATCTCCCGTCCTAGCACTTGTCCAGTCCTTCCACCTTTGGGATAGGTCCACCATACACCGTCTTCGGGTTCGGCTCCAACATCTCATCCTTCACGTGGTGCATCTAGCGTACCTAGATGAGATGCAAGATGCAAGTGCATAAATATGAAGAATAGCACCATGAGACGCATCACAAAATAGCAAGCAAGACAAGCATAGTTTACACTAACACACTTAAGTACTTTGCGATGCTTAACTTAACATCACACAATCTATCATGCTAAGATAACAAAGAATATTATACAAGGCACATAAGTCTCACAAGATCTCAGGTGTATTTAACTTAATTACTAAGGACGTGAACCACACCTAGCAACATGCAAAGCAAGTCAAGGTGAAGCAACAACTATAACCGGAATATGCCAATTTCTAGACTTGCAAATAGCGGCTTCATAAATCAATCATATCTGGAGTTTTATAAATCCAAACGATATGAAACAAGACATTATGGAAAGCTTAGGAAATTATCTACATTTCATCTTTAATCATCTCAGCATGATTCCCAAGTTAAGTAGGTCGAAATTATACATTTACAGAAACTGGTCTCCAATTGACAGAGAGCAGCCATTTCTGAAACCCAACTTTAAACAGGCATAACTCACAAACTACTTGGTCAAATGATACCAAATTTTAACAGCCGCTAGATACATGAATTATCTACAACTTTTGTATAAACAAGTTTCACAACAAAGCATATTATCATGAAGAACTTTGCTAAGTTCCCAGATCTGTCCATAAACCACATTTGCAAGAAATTAAATATTAACTTATGTTGCAAACACATAATTAGACAAAACCAACTTTACCAACATGTCACACATGACTAAAGAACACCAGAAAACCTAGTGTCCATGACCAAATAAATTCTTTTAATGCATTTCTTAATTTATTTTAGATAACAAGGTGACTTAAGGAACATATACCAAAAGTATACAATAAATTCTACAAAAATTACAGTGGCTCACATATCCTCTCAATAGTCTACTGTCCAAATTTCACTCCATTTTAATATGTATAGCACCCTCTATGAAAAAGACAAGTCGCTAAAGCAAGAAATCATGTGAGAGCAAGATAAACCAATAACTCACTCATACTTCATCCAATACTCATGAAATTTTTACCACACATCAACTATCACATGATTAGCATGCCACAAAAATTTCACTTCATTTGGAGCCCTAGATCTACAGTTATGAAAAAGACAAATACCACTAGCATTACAAACCTAGCTGCATAAATATATTTTTACAGCTAAAACTTTAAAGTAAAACATGTAATATTATAGATCTATTGCGTAGAGAATTTCACAAGGATTCCAAAAAGTCCTCATTTGCTATTTTACGAATTTTCTATGAATTACTATGAATTTCCAAAGATTTAGAAAATTTACTGCAAATAAGTCCTTATCGGCACTATTCCTTTGAGTCACTGACTTTGCAGAAGGAACCCTCCCTTTTCTCGAATTCGAGCGCGAAGTCCTCCACGCGAATCAAAACAGAGGAGGTCGTCGGAGTTCGCGGCTCCGGCCGTTGGAGGCCATGCCGGCGTCGGGGAAGTGGCGGTGGAGCACCAGGGAAGTCGTGCGCACCCAGGGGTAGTAAGGATGTGCGGGGAGCTATTGGCGTAAGTCCGTGGTGAGATTGACCACCTGGCAGAGTGGACTCCCTGAGGGTGCGGCGCTGCTCGGAGCCGCGATTCCTGAGATGTACCAAAGGTGACCCGAGGAAACCCTTGATCAGGTGGATTGGGTGAGTGTTAGGAATACCCCTCCAGCTGGATAGGAATCGATTCGAATCGCCGTCTCTCCCGGATAGTGAGAACTTGACTGAGCAGCGGCAACGTAGACTCACTAAATTTAATGATATGGTTAAATGATGATGATGATGACTATGATAATGAGCTATGAATTACCTGATATGGTTATTATTGTTTGCAACTTAATTAAGTGATTGATTAGTATAGGTGTATCTGGACAAGGAAGGATATATAATGCAGCAATTGGTTCCAACCAATTCCTATACTTAATGCATCATCAACAATAGAAGATACTCAATGTATTTGTAAAAACATGGGAGGCTTAATATGCTCCGGGGCTTGCCTTTCAGGAACGAGGAAGGCTGGTGGTCAGGGCACTCGGGCAGTTCCTCCGCGGCGACTGCTTCGTTGGCTTCCTGCACCTCGGGTTCCTCCTCCTGGTTGGCTATATTTGCTATCGTGGAAAAGAACCATGTGAATAATGAATTAAGACCGGGCGGGGTCTTGTGTAGGTTTGAACATAGTGACTCCGTCTGAGTCGTTTAAGGACCGATACGCTGTACGTCCTCATGTCATGTTGAACGCAGCCTAACACTTAGCTGGCCGGATAAGTCATTCCGACCGCGAAGCCTAGTAGCTCGACTCAGGCCGGGGACGCGAGCGGTGGCGACATTCTGGAGGTAGTAAGGATGTGCGGAGAGCCATTGGCATAAGTCCAAGGCGGGTTAGAGTCCCGAACAACCTTGGCAGAGTGGTTCTCTGAGAATGTCGATCTGTTCGGACTCGCGACTCCTGAATCGTACTAAAGGTGACTTGTTTGCGACCCTGACGGGGGAAGCAGGGTTTGTGTTTAGGAATACCCCTCCAGCTGGATAGGAATCGATTCGAATCGCCGTCTCTCCCGGATAGTGAGAACTTGACTGAGCAGCGGCAACGTAGATTCAATTAATTTAACGATATGGTTAAATGGATGATGATAAGGTTGCCACAATGAATACCTGATATGGTTATTAATGTTTGCACCCTAATAAAATGATTGCTTAGTACAGGTGCTAATATAGATGACAGGTTAATGGCTAAAAAGTTACTGCTAGTTCAGGTTAATAGTTGATCATTATTACTTATGCTTTTCTGCAAAAAGAAAGTGTCAGCCAGCTCCACTACATTAAGCTATGCATAATCCTTGGTGTCATTTGTTTGGTTTTTGACAGGTAAGTCTAGCTGAGTACATTCCCATACTCAGGGTTTATTCCCTCTTGTTGCAGATGACCTTCTATATCAGGGATTCTGCAAGTACTGTCTCCACCCGGTGGGTGATGAGGACTAGATCATGGGCATGATCTCCTTTCTCTTATCTGAATGCTTTTGCGGTCTGTGATCAACCAACCAGTATGTGTATTTGAACTCGGTGTGTGAGTTAAACTATTTGCTTCCGCATGTTTTACAAGACTTGTTTTGTAATAACAATGACTCTGTGATGATGTAATCTATTTGCGAACATCTGCGAAATGTTGTAACGTACGATATGTTATGTTGAATTACTGTGATCTTGGTTGTATGCAAGTTGGTTTGAAATCCTTTGAGATTTCGGTTGACTACCGGGTTTATATGGGCTCAAGTTCGAGAATTTGATCGTTTCGGCGATTGTTTTTGTACTTGTGCTCTTATAAATTGGTCGGTTCACCCGCCTCTCCGAGGCCGGGCCCGCTTACATCTGGCAGCTTCTCTAGGATATAGACTGCCCTCACAGACCAACATAGGTCTTTTCTGCGCACTTTGTCCTCACTCGTGCGCACCCGGGAAGAACTTCTCGGTCGGTCACCCATCGCTCCAGGCCAAGCACGCTTAACCTCAGAGTTATTTGCAGATGGGCTTCTGGAAAAGAAGTTGCAACTTATTGGTATGAGTATCATATTAATCCTGTTAAGCCCTAGGCCGGGATGTTACATCCTCACCCCCTTAAGAGATCGACGTCCTCGTCGATCAATCCCAAGCCAGGAGCGTCCTCTCTTGGCCACGTCCGTGTATCCAGAGCCAGCGCATGTGCCATGCTGTGTGACCACGCCGGATCCACACCAGCCATGCGCACCATGCCTGCGCAACTACGACACACGCGCCCGTGAAACCGCGAGAGTCGGCTCTAATACCATTCTGTAACGTCCCGCCTCTCCGAGGCCGGGCCCGCTTACATCTGGCAGCTTCTCTAGGATATAGACTGCCCTCACAGACCAACATAGGTCTTTTCTACGCACTTTGTCCTCACTCGTGCGCACTCGGGAAGAACTTCCCGGTCGATCACCCATCGCTCCAGGCCAAGCACGCTTAACCTCGGAGTTATTTGCAGATGGGCTTCCGGAAAAGAAGTTGCAACTTATTGGTATGAGTATCCTATTAATCCTGTTAAGCCCTGGGCCGGGATGTTACAATTGGTAGATCCCAGAAGCTGCTATGCGGCAAAGCGCACCTTCTGCTCATCAGTCACATTGAGCAGCTAAAACTTCTACTCCAGAATACAAAACCAATGCTCCGCATCCAGAGGCTTAGTAGTTAGCATTAACGTGGGCGGGTGTGTCCCCAAGAAGTCCTGATAGGAACATGGCCTCTTGCGACCACAGTACCACCCCTGTTCCCGCCATTGCCACTGGGGCCTCCACGAGCTAAGCCACCAATAGCATGTGCCATCATCTCTAGGGCATAGGCTGACTCACGATGAGCAGCCAACATCTTAGCCATCATCTTGGCATAGGTCATCGGAGATGGTGGTGGTGGCGAAGGAGGAGGACCAAGGAGTAGGACCTTGTGGCTGTCCCTGTTGGCATTGCCATGATCATCACGACGACCATTTTTGCCCTAGTCCTCACCAAGACCACGGCCTATCCCAGCATTGGTGCTCCCGTGACTAGACCTTAGGTTCATCTATAAACAGATAGGAACCCACCGTTAGGGACCAGGCCTCCATACTTAGAAACAAATGGCTAGAGAGATGATAAGGCCCAATAAATGGTTACAAGCGAGAACTTTTCCTTAAGAGTTAAAATATTTCTCTTTATTTATTATCCTATCAATTTACTACCCAAAATTATAAGTGTGGGGGAGCTTAGTTTAAGCAAGATTCTCTTTTCATGATGCATGGATCGACCTATTTGTTCGCTCAAGCCAGAATATAGCGGCATTCGCATATAATTTTTGGCACAATGCACACTCACTTTCCATAGCTAAGCGATTCTTACGCAGTGTAAGTTAGTGTACCTACAGAAGATTGATTAGATAAAACCAGTGCCACTATCCTAGATAGACCATATTACTAGGGTTTATACTTATTTATGTAATTTATTACATCCTACTTTTTGCAAAGCTTTTTTGGTCAAATTTTAGGTTTTGAAAAGAGTTTTTAAACTCGTAGACTCATTATTGGCTCTGATACCACCTGTGGCAGAACCACCCAAAATAACACATTTTCAGAGGTGCTTGTCTTCCACTAGACACTAAGCACCTCGAAAGTGAGCTACATCGGACAGTTCTGTCGAGCACACCCCAAGGGAGAACTCGAAACAATCCACGTTTTACATCTAGAATCCAATAATGAGTACGAGCTTAGAATACTTAGTCCATTTCATACAACAAGAGTTCTTGGAAATTATTTATTACAATACCAGAGTTCAGAGTGCGATAATTAAACAACGGAATGAAAATAAACATCTAGCGGAAATGATACAAGGATCTATCTGTGCCCACCAGAAGAATCCTCCACACAAGAGCTACTCCTCAAGCTACACCTACAATAGGGTTAAAATATACCCTGAGTACACAATGTACTCGCAAGACTTACCCGACTAGTGGGAATAGTTTCCTAACTCTCAAGGATATGATCGGAAATATGAGTTTGTTGTTTTCTTTTTGTTTGCGGAAAGCATCACTAATAGTTCATCCTTATAGTCAAGTTTTATTAGCAGTCATGATTACTTCATTAGCTAACCATTCTAGGTAAGCACCTATTCTACTTTCAAGCAAGGGTTAAGCAATCAGAACCATTTCGCCATCTTTCATCTTCCAGTTCTTACTATGGTGCTAGACCATAGCCATGTCGTACCATCTCACAGAAATAGTGATTCATGAACCAATGTATTCCAGCTGGGTACCCCAAAACACATGCCCCATTTGTACCCTAGGCACAAACAAGACCAACCCATTCCACTCCTGTCATGGGGTCTAGGTCCCCGTCCAAACTTAGACTCCAAGCCTCCACACTTGAGACCTGGTCTCAACATGGTGCTTAGACCTCCACCTTTCCCCACCTCCATTCAGTCGGTCTAGAAAGAGTTGGAACCCACGAGAAGAGCATAACGAGCCTTCCCGCTCCCATAAGCAAGTATGTGCTCAGGATAATAAGTCTATGACCTGACTAGCATCCACAGCAACGGACGGTCCTTAATCGATATGAACAGGGAAAATAGTGTAACCAAGCTAAGCCCCATTGGCCGCAAGACACAACCTATTACACCCACTAATACCCATACCATATCCCTGCCCTATCTCCATCTTTTCTTTCATCATTTTATTATGAGAGTAATAATAATCCCCTATTGTGAGCAAGGCCCTACTCACGCTACCGATGACCTAAGCATAGCATCTACTCGAACCTGCACTAGTAAGACTCTTAGGACATGTATATTTATGCATGTGGTTTCCATAAAATTCCTGTAACATAAATGCACAACACACATATATATGGTGAATTATAAAATAGAGGTTATGCACCGGGGCTTGCCTTGGGTTGACACGGTGTTAGCTGAGTCAGTCAGTGGCGGCTCCAGGATCTCATAATGTCAATACATATAAACATGAACTAAATACACCAATAGATAGACCACAATTTTAGGAACCTAACAAAATTTGTTTCACAATTTTTGGACATCTACATGATTTTATATTAATTACCAAAGATCAGCTCAGAAATTAAATTAGAAAACTATTTCTATTTCCTTAGGAAAATGAAAAGCGAATCTCCCGCGCAGCCCGCACGCGAGGCCCGCTGGCGTAGCCCACGCGAGGCCAGCCGGCTCGCGAGGCGGCCCATGGCGGGGGAGTCCCACGCGCTTTGGCGCTTTTGCAAAAGTGGCCTCGCACTTCTCCCAAATCACAACTAAGTGCTAACACTATTTCCCCCTCTCTCAGACCTTCTCACTTAATCCCCCATCCTTTCCCTAATTCACTCACGTGCACCCCTGACGGCTCAGTGCATGGAGGCACTATGGACGGTGACATAGCACGACCGTGCCTGCCACCAGAGGCTTGCGCTGGCCCATCAGTCGGGTCAATCTTTGACTATGGTCCAACCGCCTACACCAAGTAGCAACGCGAGGCGGTGGGACACACTAGAGCAAGCTGCAGCAACGCGTGGCCATCCACGATGGTGGCATGGCTATCGAGGTGAACCCAAGCACCTAAGTACTTAACTGGCTAGCGAGGGAGCATTAGTAGACTACCATGGACCTAACTGAGGTGATGGTTGGGGTGGAGGATGGTGGAGGAGGTGTGGCCACGTGTGGTCGAGCCATGCGGCAGTGCACTGTGGTGGCATGGTTGCGTTAGCGGTGATGGGGAGGCGGTAACGGTTCCACTGGCATGCGCAAGGTGGAGAGGGAGGCAAGGCAAAGCTAGTGGTGCAGGTGAATTGGCCCGAGAGGGACGCTAGAAGGGCTTCCCTCGTCCACGGTCGAACACAGCCTTATTGGCATGGTGGCGGGAAAAGCGCCAAATTGGAGGTTGGCAATGCCTTCTTTCTGGCTAGGTGGGGTCAGGCAGCGAGAGAACTTGATGATGAAGCCATAGATGTGCTGAATTAAATGGAAGTGATCACTCGGTGGCCAATTGGATGGTGTGGCTCGACGGTAGCAACAGAGGGAGAGAGAGAGACGAGGCGGTAAGTGGGCTCGTCTTGGTCTCACCTTGGCGGGATGTGGCCGGCATGATCTAGGTGTGACACGCATGTAGACACAACAGACAAGCACATGCATCCATGACTGGCATGGCCCCTGCGGCCGCAGTGCCATAAATGACAAGGCAACGGCGAGCTCAACCACGTGCGTGCGGCAGTGGCGGCATCAAACTGGGCTGGCAACAGTGTAGAGGTGCAGAGGGAGGTGCAGACATGATGGTGAGTTGAAGGTACCAGCAGCAGTTGCGTCGTGGCATGGGGTGGATCGGCGGTGCAGCAGCGCAGCGAGGCCAGCTGCAGCGTCGCTCGGGCGTGCGAGCAGCAGCAGCAGCTCCACGCTGCAGAGCTAGTGGTGGCTAGGCTAGGGCAGTCACAGTCAGACATGCACGGCAGCGCACGTCTACACGTAGAGTGAGTAGGCATGGTGACATCGCACCCCTGAGACATGGTGACCGCGCTTACCTGGTGAACTAGCCCGAAATCAAGTCTTGCATGAATTTTAAAGCACGTATAAAAACTAAACGGTTGCTCTGGAACCTAAACCATCTTCACCATGCTCTAGAGGGGATATGAGGCTACCAACCCGAGCTAAAACACGACACCACCTCCTAACTCAATTTCACAAAATAAATCACTAAACATTGCATTGTCTAGCTGTCAACATACTTGAGAATATTCCAAATTTTTTGAGCTGAACTTGATTCCAAATTGCATTTCTAGGCTATTAGAAATGTTGGCTAGCATTGTTATTTTTCCACGGTAAGTATTTCATTATCATCTACAAAGTTCATATTCCAAACTTTATTTAGCACCACATATATGTTCTATAGCATTTTTGTTCAATAAAAATTAATTTTAAACCCTAATTGATACATATGAGTTATGGAATAGCTTATCATTTAACATTTTTATTCATCATCGAAAGTTACAAAAATGTTATCTACACATTCCATCACATACATTATCACATAAACATGATGCTCACGACATGATTTAGTAGTTTGTTTAGGGCATAACATCGAGGGTGTTATAGTGTCTTCTCCATAGATTTAGATGGCACACGGTTTAGTGTAAACGCAGCTGTCTCTAGCACATACCCCCAAAGTACAATGGAAGATCAGTTTGACTCATCATTGACCTCACCATGTCCAACAAGGTTCAGTTTCTCCGCTCGCACACACCATTCCATTGTGGTGTTCTAGGTGGAGTCAGTTGTGGAACAATTCCACAATTCTTTAGATGGTCACTAAACTCATGGCTCAAATATTCCCCACCATGATCCAATCGTAGGAATTTAATTGTCTTGCCAGTATGATTCTGCAATTCATTTTGGAACTCTTTGAACTTTTCAAAGGATTATGCCTTGTTCCTCATCAAATAGATATAGCCGTATCTACTCAAGTCATTAGTAAAGTTAATAAAGTAGTGAAAGCCACCTCTCGCAGTTGAGTTCATTGGCCCACATACATCTATATGTACTAGGCCTAATAGCTCGCTTGCTCTCTCACTTTGTTCAACAAAAGGAACTTTAGTTATCTTTCAAAGTAGGTATGACTCATATGTCTCAATTGATTCATAATCAAAAGAATCAAGAATACCATCCTTATGGAGCCTCTCTATGCGCTTCTTGCCTATATGGCCTAAGCAACAATGCCACAAGTAAGTAGGATTAGAATCATGTTTGCGAACACTCTTAGCATTAACATTATTGATTTCAGTTTCCTCAAGATTAAGAACATAAAGCATGTTCACAATGGGAAATCTCCCATAGTACATGCCATTAATTAAAATAGAACAACACTTGTTCTTTATTACAAATTCAAAACCATCATCCTCTAAACATGAGGCAGAAATAATGTTCTTATTCAATGCAGGAACAAAATAATAATTACTATGTTCTAGCACTAATTTAGAAGGTAGCGGCAATGAATAAGTGCCGACGGCCAACGCACCAAACTTTGCTCCATTCCCGACACACAAATCCATGTCATCTCTTGCAAAACACCTAGTCATTTCTAGTCGCTGCAATGATTTACAACTATGAATCATTGCACCAGTATTAAATACCCATGCATTATTAGAACGTGTTGCAAGATTAATTTCAATAACATTAATACCTTGAGTGGAGGTTGCACCTCCATTCTTTTTCTTCTCTTCCAGGTACTTCTTGCAATTCCTTGACCAATGTCCTTTCACACCGCAGTGGAAAGGAAGATCATCAGAGGAGGGGCTAGCCTTTTTATTCTTTTCTTTGACCTTAGTTGCCTACCTAGAAGTCTCACTTTCGAAAGGTTTTTTAGCCTTGGCTGGACGCTTTCACTTCTTACCCTTTAGGACTGTCATCACATGACCAGGAGGCTTCCTAAGGCACACCTCTACCATCTTCAGCATCCCATGCAACTCAGTCAGCGCCTTCTTCAAGCCATTCATGTGACTGTTCATAATAAATGGCTCAAAGCTATCTGGCAGAGACTGCAGTATCACATTGGTGGCGAGATCATCATCAAGGAGAAAACCCAGTCTCTGCAAGCTCTCAATGTAACCAATCATTTTGATTAGATGAGGGCTGACCGAAGTGTCTTCGACAAGCTTGCTACCAAATAAGGCCTTCGAGGTGTTATACCTGTCAACCCTTGCCTAGTTTTCAAACATGCCACGTAGCCCCATGATCATATCATGCGGGTTGGTGCTCTCATATTACTTCTGTAGATCAAAGTTCATGCAAGCAAGCATCAGGCACTGCACATCCACAGCATCATCAATGTGCTTCACATAAGCACGATACGCATTAGAATTGTGCGCGACATTCTGAGGCTCATCTGGGTAAGACGTATCAATAACATACTCTTTCTTTTCTTGCCTGAGAACAATTCTCAGGTTTTGGTTCCAATAAACAAAATTAGTTCCATTTAGTTTTTCTTTCTCTAGGATCGATCGTAATTTAAAACTCGAATTGCTCGACATTTTCTACAACAACAAAGATATGCAACAATTAGCACTACTTTCACTAAAACACTTTTAATAAAAAGAAACCCCACTATGTTTTGCGAATGTCACCCAACATTGCATAGTGGGATGACGAGATCCCATGTTCCCTATGGAACTAGTGAGCTTTGGCATCACCGCTAGCATCATAGTGAATTGAGTAGGCAACGCTTGCTAATCGCATCCAATGCGACTCTCGTTCGTTGGTTGATATCATATATCTCGGCTTCCAACGTTATGCCCTGAAACTCAAGTCTGACTTGATAGTTTCATCAAGTAAACCAACACTATGATGTGGTGTCTGACATCACCCAATAGATCAAGGTAGAAGATGACGCCCTGCTTTGGTAGACCCATCACCTACTAACAAGACCCAAAAGGTGCAGCTATTGGAAGGGCATAAAAACTTGATTTTTATGAGGAATTTTTATACTCATCATAGGCGGTGTATAAATATAAATGTCATAGATAATCAAATTATTGTGATTGTATGGCCTCTCTTTGTCCAACGAAAAATAGTGCGTCTAGACGACCACCAACAACGGGTGAGGGTGCCTACTCCTAGGCATCCCAATTTCAGTGCTCTCTTCTAGACGGTTTGGTCGCCGAGTCACCTTGCCTCATGTCGATAAATTACATACTTTAGTTTGCCTATTACATGCTAATAGCAAATTATAATATAAATTACATCACATGAGCACTCCACAGGATATGCCAAATACAATAAACGAACAACCTCAACCTAGTTGTATAAATAGCGAGACACAGGCCGCATCAAATATTACACGCAGGTCATCACATATGATTTTGAGGCCATACCATCACATCATTCTCTACAAAAATGAGTTAGATGTTTCTACGAACGATGTTATGTTTTTTTAACACGTAGTTGGCTTCGCCAGCCGATGACAGATAGAATAGATATTTCGCACGCTGCTACAAATTAAAAGGCATGGAGTTCTTGCTGGAATAGCCATACAATTCGCTACATGAATTCATGGCCTCGTGCTTAGCCATGCAACGCTCGTGCATCGTCATAAAGACGACCGATTAGCCAGTCACATAATGAGGAAGCAAAAACTGAGTAAAGCAATCTGATACACGCATAATGCTATATGTTAAAACGATCTATTCTACAACCAACAAAATTAAAATAATCTAGATAAAAAACAATGCAAGCATGGCTCTAGATACCACTATTGGGATATTATGCAGATGGCTACTCACTAGGACAAATTAATTACCATGTAGAAACAGGATCACTTGCATGTAGATGATCATAAATTATATCTTCCTGACTCGCGGCGCAACGGAAGACTTGGTGAAACACGCGTAGTCGATGTAGTCGATGTCAAGAAAGTAGTCGTACTGTACGACGTAGTGCGCAATGCAGCAGCATCTCTACGGATGTCCACACGTACGGAAACAAGAAAGGCACAACGGAGTGTGCTAGCACTCAACACTGTGCTGCACAGCGGCAGCAGTATCGGCGGCGTGCACAAGGCATAGGAGCGACGGCGTGGCTTTATGGTGGCTAGGGTAATTAGGATTAATTCTCCTTGGCCAGTTATTAGCATATATTTAAAATGATATGCTAATTAGGCCACACTACATCATAATAGCACTTCACTACTGGTTCAAAATACCCCATCATTGCTAGATTTTGAACCGGCACAACCATACCGGCAGTGATGAGGGTAAGCTATCACTGTCGGTTCCTACAAACCGGCAGTGTTCTTCAACTTCACTGCCGGTTCTTTACACAACCGGCAGAGTTCAGTTCTGCCAACACTGCCAGTTCATAAGACCACCCGGTAAAGTTCAGTTCCACTAACACTATCGGTTTGTGTTTCAACCCGCAGTGTTGTCGTAAGAGATCACTGTCGGTTTATGACAAGAACCAGCAGTGATGGCTAAGCCAATGCTACCGGTTTGTGGCTCTAGCCGGCAGTGCATCACTATCAGTTTGTTGCTAACCGGCAGTGATGTTTAGGACAACACTGCCGGTTTTCTACTAACCGACAGTGATGTCACGTTCATATTTTATTGTTTTATAATTTATTTTAATTTATATTTTTTTATGGAATCGGGTTTTGCTTTATATACGCTATGTAGATGACAGGTACATCAATATAAAACATTACAAATGTTACGGTTATAGTTTAAATGTTCTTATCAAGATCTCGATCCCTCAAAATAAAAAAAAATGTTCTCAGACTTCACAGATCGTGCAATGCTTCTCAGACTTCTTACAATAATCTGGCGAGCCGCTCTAGGTCATACTGGTCCTTGAACTTCACGGATTGTGCAATGGAAAATACTCCATTTTTTTCCAATACCTCAGCTAAGATGAATTTTGCCAGCTCCGATTGCAGCGCGACGATCTCCATGTCTAACAGCCTTTCGTGGTTATATTTCTTGCGGTGTTGTTCAAAAAAGATGATATCCAAAGAGGAATTAGTAAAT
>NW_027097204.1:0-38312 GCF_019320115.1 Miscanthus floridulus | reverse complement strand
TGCAGGTGAGCCTCATGAGGAGATCTGTTTTGGATCGTGCTGCATGACGGTTGTCCTTGTGATGACGATGAAAGTAAATGTGTGGCCCTTGGGCAGGGCAGTTTCATTGTGTGTTTTGTATTATATTATATGCCACTCCACTATTTCGTTTTGTAATAAACATCGAACTTAGTTGTGAGGTTTGAAACTACTGTTTTGTAAAATTATGTTATTGTAAGACTTCCGCTGATTTTACTCTGGTATTGATATTTGAATAAATGTTGTACTACTGCAATGACTCTGTAATGTGATCCTGCTCGAAAATCATGGATGATTCGGGGTTCCCCGAGACACCCGACAGACTTCTTAAGTTACCAGGAACATATGCATAGTTGTCAAAGGTCGATGGACAGTGACAAGTGCATGTGGGTCCTATAATTTAGGAGGTTCTGCCACATGACCTTGCCAAGCTCTATGTAACTTGTCAGGCTCCTTGTGCATTCTTTTAAGCTTGGTAATGAATAAGTTGAACTCTGAATTGAAACTTCCCGTTCACATACTCCTATGGCTATTTTCTTTTTGTTTACAGTTTGCTGAGCATGCTTGCGTGATGGAAACTGTTGCTGCCGACCAGTCGGATGTGATCCTCGGGCGACACCTCCCCCACCCCCACGCGTGTCGTACCTACGCGAGCTTCCGCGCCGTATGTAATTGCCTCCTCGAGCTTCGTTTTGGCCCAGCAGCCTAGGAGCAAAGGTACGAACGTTAGTTTTTCTCTTTTTTTTATTTCCTTTTTTCCTCTTTCTTTTTCTTTCCTTTCTATTATTTCTTTCCCTTTTTATTTTCTCTTTTTATTTGTTGGTGTTCTATTATTCTTATCATCTTTATTCTTTTTTATTTTCTTTCTTTTCATCTTTTTCGTTTTTTTTCTTTTCTTCTATTTCTTTCCCTTTCCTTTCTTTTTTTTTTTTTTCCTTTTCGTGATCTTTTATTAATCTTTTCTATTTTCCTTTTTCATTATATGTTTTTCTTTTCTTTTTTTCCCTTTCATTCATTTTTTTCTATTTATAATTTTATGTTTCACTTTTTATTTATAGACACACGTGATGTCTATGTAGTATACATGTAATGTCCTATCATGTTTCTTTATATCCACGGGTTTAGAAATGTGATTTCTATGATGTATTTTGTGATGTCTAGTACACATACATTGATGTTTTAGGATATATTTTGTGATGTTCGATATCATTTTTCTTCTTTTATTTGACTCTAATTAATTATTTCACTAATTTTATTATTTTTTTAAATTTTATGATATTTTATGATGTTCACGTAGTATAATATATGATATTTTATGCTATATTTTTGTGATGTTCGGTACTATTAAATGTGATGTTCTATGATGTATTTTGTGATGTTCAGTACACATACATTGATGTTCTAGGATATATTTTGTGGTGTTTGGTAGCATTTTTATCTTTTTATTTGGCTATAATTAATTACTTCACTAATTTTATTTTTATTTTATATTTTTATGATTTGTGATGTTCACGTAGTATAATATGATGTTCTATGCTATATTTAGCGATGTTCATATAGTCTTAATGTGATGTTACTACGATGTATTTGTGATGTTCGATAGGCATTTTTTCTTCTTTTTATTTGACTATAATTAATTACTTCACTAATTTTATTTTTATTTTTTTATTTTAATATTTTATGATATATATTGATGCTCGCGTAGTAACATAGGATGTTATATGCTATTTTCTGCAATGTACGTGTAGTGTTGATGTGATGTTCGATGATTATCTTAAATACATGTTTATTATGAGATAAATAGTCGTTAATTTTTATCGAAATATATCTATGTGGGATCTTGTTTTGAAGAGTTTATTGCAAGGAACACGATGGTGTAATCGGATTTTAATTATGATACTTGATTTATGAGATATGACTTTTTTTAACCTAAAAAGTATGGGATATGTGTTGATGTCAGTAATTTCGTCTTTAGTGTATGTGCGCTTTATGGTCTGCTGGTTGGCCCAAGAATATAATTGAATTGGGCCTAATTTATGCATAGGTGGGGAGAAAATTATTTTTATTGAAGGGGGGTCAGCGGGAGTGCACCTGCCAGCAGCTAGGGGCCCCCTCTTGCGTGATGCCTGTTGATGTTTGACCACCGATAGCTAGCCACGGGGTCCCTGAGGCAATATGTTCGGGCTTCAGCGTATGCAGAACTCGATGGTAAACGTAGAGACAGTCGATTTATCCTGGTTCGGGCCCTCGATCTTTGATCGAGTAATAGCCTACGTCTAGTCGGCGTTAGCCTTTGCGTTGGATTGATCATAAAGTGTTGTGTCGTATAATGTTCTCTTAAAAAAACCCCGATCCAAGGAGCCATGCCCCCTTTATATAGTCAGGAGGCCAGAGTCTTAGTCGGTTTACAATGAGAGTTCCTAGAAGAATTAGAGTAATACTACTACTAAGATTACAGGGGGAGAATCCTAGTTAGACTAGTTCTCCTTCCATGCGGTGTATCCCATGGGTCCCGCACCGACAAGCCCCCAAGCACTTCATGGTTGAGCTCTAGAAGCCTCGTCTTGTTCCTTCAGGTCTTATCGAGCAGGAACAAGCGTCGTCCGAGTGCTTTCTTGAGCGAAACCGTGTAGCGCTTGTGAGATCTTCGTGTGTGTGTCTTTTTGAAGAAAAAGGTACTCCCATTTGGATGTAGCCCCCGAGCCTCTTGCTGTTTGGTACAAGGAGGTTGAGGGTCTTTCTTTAAATCGCCTTGATTCTTCGTCGAAGGGCTCCCGAGCGTGTATCTAGGTTCTTTGTCGAGAAGGGCTCAGATATAGCTATTCCCGGGTTCTTTCCGTCGTGTGGCCTTGAAGTCGTCTGTCTTGAAGAAGTCTTAGAGTGATGTGCGCTTTTTTTGAATAAAAAAGTGCACTCACTGAGGTAGCCCTCGAGCCTCTTGCTATTTGGGACAAAAGTTGGAGGGTCTTGAATTTGAGTTTTTCAACGAACTGAAAATTTCCCCTGTGTAGCCCCCGAGCATTGTTCAAAAGAACTCGGATACAAAATCTTGACATATTCTCTGGTAGTCTGCTATTGTCAGATGTAGAGTCTGTTGTTTTCAGACGTAGAGTGTGCTGCTTTCAGATGTAGAGTCCGCTGTTGTCAGGTGTAGTTGTATGGTGGTGGTTGAGTGTAAATGCCTTTTGTTCACGGGTTGTACTGTGTTGGTATATTCTCTCGAATATGCCTGTTGTTGAGTATTGTTCCTTCATGCCTGAGTCCTCTTTCATTGAATTCTATCTTTTCACTGTGTCCTTTGTTAGGCTTGTTTCGTTGGTGCTCCTGGTCCATGTGCACCGCTCCTTCGGTCTATAAATACCCTCCTAGAGTGTTGTTTTGATTCGTTGAGCGTTTTGTTGCTTGTTCTGAAGTCTCTATAGTCATGAATATGGTAGTTTGTGAGGGTAGAGCAGCCCCCGGGTGCATTTTGTAGTTCTCGTATGTCTTGTCGTAGCTGGAGGAAGTCTTGTTGATAGGGATTAGAGGTAGACTAATCCCACAGCAGCAATTGTACCAGGAGTACGTGGCGGTAGTTGAGAGGAAGTCTATGTGATGTGGCTTCGTTCCTTCATCTAGCAGTTCTGGGTTGATCCTCGCCGCTTGTCTTGAGACTGTCCGGTGCAGATCAACACCATATCCAGCATCACATCGGACTGGGTAGACAGATGTCTGCCGGCCTTCTCTATTCGATGTTGTCCTGCCATTCTGCTGATTTCCACCTTGGGTGCACTGCGTCCGTCCTTTGAAGAAAACAGTGTAGCCGAGTGTGGTTTGTTCTACCGAGTAAACGATTTGGAACACGTAGTCGTTCTAGAGCCTAGTTGTTTCTGGGTTCCTTTTTGCTACTGCCTGTCGTAGTTCCGAGTTTGTTGGGTCTTGTAAGATGTGTAATCTTGTATCTTTGAAATCATTTGTAATAGAGAGAATCTTGTCTTCTGAGTTGTCATTCTTCATTCTGCTGATGTCCTGGTTGTCTATGAGATTCCCGAGTTCTTTATGTTAGAACCAGGTTGTATGTTCCTTGTGAGGTAACCTTCCGTTGCTTCATGGCTTGATGAGTTCTTTTTGTAGCCATATGGTAACTCTACCGTTTTGCTGGATGGATAAGTCCAAAATCTGCCCGTTGAACTGTACGGTTGTTGTGGATTTGTGGCCTTCCGTCATTTTAGCTGTGTCAGTAAATGGACCGTTGCATTCTCACACCATGTTTTAACGGGCTTGGTGGGTCGCGTTTTTACTGTGTTTGTAAAATCTATTTAAAGGCCTTTGCCCTCCTTTTCTTTGGTACCCTGCCTTTGTCTTGAAAACCCTAGCCCTTGCACCTCCGCCATCGCTATTGCCGCCACTATCTTTGCGCTGTCGTCCAAGCCTTTCTCTTCCCCTGGTGCCCTTTTGCCTCCATTAGTACATGGGTAGGAAGAAGGCCGTGAGCAAGTCCCAGGCAACCTTCGTGGATGAGGAATCATCACTTTCCATGATCGAGAACCAGGAGTTCATGGCCATGAGGGCTGCCCAGAAGCTTGGCCAGCTCCGACAACAACTAAAGACCAGCTTCGCAAACTTGCTGGCGATGGTTCTGATCTAGAGCAAAGGCATTGCTAAATGGAGAGTTCCGGGCGAGCATCGGGTCCCCTACTCTAGGTCCTAGTGAGATTATCCTTTCGTCTCCCTTTATCCGTGCCAGACTTTGCCTTCCTGCTTCCGCCTTCCTTCATCAATTTCTTGGTTATTTTTGGGGTTAGTCTGAACCATCTAACTCCTAATGCCGTCCTCCATCTTTCTATTTTTGTACATCTCTGTGAAGCTTTCCTTGGAATTCCTCCCTTCTCTTTCTCTTTTCCATCACTTCTTTCGTTTGAAGCCTCAACCCCACCGTGAAGACACCAATGTTCTTGGTGGCTGCGGGATTCAGTTTCGCTAGGGTCTTAAAAGCAAGTTCTTTGACTATGACCTGGTTGATTCTATGAGGGATTGGCGTGCTGATTAGTTCTATGCCACCAATTTGATTCCTTCTCTGGCCGTACATTCTGGATCTGGTCCCTTGGTTAACGACCGGTGGGAAAGAACTCCCTGACACCAGACGAGCTCCAGGTGATCTAGCCGTTCCTTGAGTGGATAAGCACTCTAAAGCAGCAGGGCTTGACCGGTTTTGGAATCATCTCTAGTTTTCTTCACTGTCGTGTTCAGCCTCTGAAGGAGCGAGAGAACTTTGGCTTCGAGTACTCTAGGGCTGAGGATCCTTCACGCATGGTCCCTACCCTTGAGTTGACCAACGAAGAGGTACTCGAGCACCTTTAGAAGATGCTGAAGGGAGCAAGCTTCGTCCCGCTTACTGTCTCTGAGTACTGTGCAAAGAACCCGCCTCCAGCTATAAGTTGTTTTCTCTTTGTGTGGGTACTTTTTGTGTTTATTTTTGCTATATCTACTTTCGCTTAATCTCCCTTATCTTATTCTTTTCACAGGCATTGGGGCGTAACTTTGTTGACCCAATTCCCCTTCACGACCTCCCTGCCATTGTGGGGGTTGGGAGTAGTCTTGTTGGGGCTTCTTTAAACCAGTAAGTCACAAACCACCATAACGCTCCCTGGTGTTTCTTCCGCATCTTTTGACATATATGAAGAGTACGTTCCTCGTTCAGTTCCCCGAGCTGCTCATAGCATCGGCAAGAGAGGGCGAGTGGCTGGTTCTTCTTCTAGTGTTCCCATTGTCAAGAAAGCTCACCAGTCGAGTACTTCTCCAGGTACTCAAGTTATAGCTAGCATGCTCTTAGGTGAGCACATTAATTACGCTATGTCCTTCTGTTCCTTGTTTCCGTCTTTAACCGAGTACTTTTGTCCTTTTTCAGCTGGTGCTATGGTGGCCTTGGTCGAGCATGAGGAAGAAGAGGATGATGATGTACCCCTTATCATGCAGCGGTGAGTTCTTTTCTTATTTTTCTACTACTGAATCCCTCCACTTTGTTTTGACTTTGATCTTGATCTTTTTGTAGTAAGCGGTCATCGGGTATGAGTTCTTCTGAGGCTCCTGCACCGGGTTCTTCTATAGCTCTGGTGCCAAGTTCTTCCATAGCTCTAGTACCGAGTTTTTCTGGGGCTCCCGGTACCGGCTACGCTGCTCCTGCCGCTGAGTGGCGGGGATGTTTTTGCTGGCGTGGTTCCCCCTGCGAGGTCTTCTTTTTGTTTTACGAAGAAGAAGATAGCTGGGTGAGTGGATTCTAGTTTCGTCTCTTTGCTTCTGTTCTCCTTTTCTCTTGTTCTCATTGGCGAGTTTCTTTATCAACTTTCAGGCCTTCGTCTTCTCTCATCCCTCCATTGACTTCTTGCCAGCCCTCTAGTGTGCCACCGAGTACTGAGCCTTAGGACTCGGAGCACATGGTCGGTGAAGTGGTTGTGGGGGGACAAGTCTTTCTGGTGATGATGCTGCTGACTTGGTTGCCCCGGAGGTGACCGTGGCCATGGTGGTGGATTCATCTAGGGAGGTAGCCAGGACTTCCATGATGTGTCCCTGATCTTGCCTTCTCCGCATCGGCCATCTTCTCCCTCCGCTCCTCTTTCTACTGAAGATGTGGTTCATCAATTTGATGCCACTCATCGGTTGTCAGAGTTGACCACTTCTTGGGGAGACTTCACGACCTTTGCAACTTCTTTTGGAGAAAACTCCAAGTAAGTTTTCTAAAGTTCTTTCTTTGGATGTTCATCTTTCTCCTGTTCTTATGCCTTTTTTCTCTCTTTCTTTTTGTTCAGTCCTTCTCTCGGGACCATACCGGCTTCTTTTTCTTGTCGAAAACCGAGAAGAAGTTGTCTTCTAAGTTGAGCGCTCTGAAGATAGAGCTGGATCTCTGCCGAGCCGAGATGGAGGCTGAGCGTCAAACGCATCAGAAGGAGGAACAAGCTCTTCGTGCCCGGGTTGTTGAGGCCGAGAAACAGAGGGATGCTACTATCCAGGAGGCTTTAAAGAATTTGGAGGCCATGAAGAACTTGGAGGCTGTGAAGAAAGAGTGCAATGGTATTGCGGGTTCTTTTGTTTCCTTCTATATTCAAACTTTCCTTTCTATTGACTTGTTGTTTGGTGCCTTGTTCAGCTCTCCGAGTTGAAAAGCAGAAGCTCTCAGAGGGCATTGATGAAATGAAGACTCTTGTTCGTTCTAGTCACAACAAGGCTGAGGAGGTAATTACTCATGCTGAGGAAGAACTTGCGCTTGCTAAGTTGATTAGGCGTGGAGCTGATAGAGATCTTGTGCAGGCCCAAAAAACTATTGAAGACTTGTCTGGCAAGTTGGCGATGGCTACTGAAAACTAGAAAGCTTTGTGGAAATCCTTTCGTTCAATAGCCGATGTTCTTCGAACTCCGGCGGATGATGGGCAATCTTGGGCTCAGTTAATTCCTCGAATTCTGACTCATTTTCAAGAGTTTATGAAGAGGTGTGCTCAAATGTGTACCAAGAATGTCCTGGCCCAAGTTCGGGGTTCTTGCTCCAGGGGCACCTTTGTCCAAGATAGCAGAGGAAGTCGATAGTCAAGAATACATTGATGCCGTTGAGAGGATGGAGCCTGAGGTCGAAGACTTAGGTAGTAGAATTGAAGATAATCTTAATATTGTTATCTCTTCTCCTGATGATGACGTTTGATGTGATTGACCTTTATGCTCGTGCCTTGTAATATGACATTTATACTTCTTTTTGAATAAAGATTTTTTGTTGATGTCTTCTTTGCCTGGGTGCCTTGTTTATTCTTTGGATGAGTTGTCCAAGTGATCAGAGTTACTTGACTTATCGAGTACTTTGTCTTGCTTTTGTCTTTGCCATGTAAACAACTCTGCGTGTTATCTTGACAAACTTTCCTGATTTGTCGAGTACTTTTCTGTCCTTCTTCTGTGCCATGTAAACAACTCTGTATGGATCATTGTCTTGACAAACTCTGGGCTCTTGTTAGTACTGAAAAGACTTAGGACCGGGGATCTCAAGTGTCTTCAGCTTCTCCTTTTCAGCTTTTTCGCTTAACTCGATCTGTGTTCAGCATCTGTCTATTTCCTTAGTTGCAAAAACTTCTTAGGGTCTTGTCTTTAAATTGTTCTGATTTGTGCTTTAGGCTTAGTTTCAGTCGCTTTGCTTTTTGTTTTGGGTGTTAGCTTGTTAGCTACCCTTATTGGCGGGCTCAAGCATCTTTTCAGCTATTTTGCTCTCGGCCAGGATGCTCAGGCGTATTTTCAGCTATTTTGCTTTTTGGTTAGGGTGTTAGCTTGTTAGCTACCCTCATCGGCGGGCTCAAGCATCTTTTCAGCTATTTTGCTCTCGGTCGGGATGCTCAGGCGTATTTTTAGCCATTTTGCTTTTTGGTTCGGGTGTTAGCTTGTTAGCTACCCTCATCGGTGGGCTCAAGCGTCTTTTCAGCTATTTTGCTCTCGGCCGGGATGCTCAGGCGTATTTTCAGCCATTTTGCTTTTTGGTTCGGGTGTTAGCTTGTTAGCTACCCACATCAGTGGGCTCAAGCGTCTTTTCAGCTATTTTGCTCTCGGACGGGATGCTCAGGCGTATTTTTAGCCATTTTGCTTTTTGGTTCGGGTGTGTTAGCTTGTTAGCTACCCTCATCGGCGGGCTCAAGCGTCTTTTCAGCTATTTTGCTCTTGGCCGGGATGCTCAGGCGTATTTTTAGCCATTTTGCTTTTTGGTTCGGGTGTTAGCTTGTTAGCTACCCTCATCGGCGGGCTCAAGCATCTTTTCAGCTATTTTGCTCTCAGCCGGGATGCTCAGGTGTATTTTCAGCCATTTTGCTTTTTGTTCGGGTGTTAGCTTATTAGCTACCCTCATCGGCGGGCTCAAGCATGTTTTTAGCTATTTTGCTCTCGGACGGTATGCTCAGGCATCTTTTCAGCCATTTTGCTTTTGTTCGGTTGTTAGAAACAACTTGGGGAGAGCCATAATGAGACATATGTTTGTCGAGAAAGAACCATCTTTATTGATCATGAATATTAATAGGTCACAATGGTACATATGTTTTTGGTGAGCGTTATCTTTGTTGATCATGAACGTTGATCTCTTGTGTCTTGTATATATATTTTCCCTTGAGTTGTTTTCATGCATAGAATCTTCGTAGCTGACTGATGTGCCATGTATTGTTGACTTCTTTTCTGTCTTCAGTTATGAGATTGTATGTGCCCGGTCCGATGACTTTTGTGACGATAAAAGGACCTTCCCATGGACTGAGTAGTTTGTGGCGTCCGTCGATTTTTTGTATTCTTCTTAGTACTAGGTCTTTGACTTGTAATGATCGAGACTGGGTATTCTTGTTGTAGTGGCACCTTAGTCCTTGGAGGTATCTTGCTGATTGCAGGGCAGTGTTTACTCTGACTTCTTCTGTACTATCGAGTTCTAATTTTTAGGTGTGTTCTGCTTCTCCTTCGTCGTATTGCTCTATCCTTGGGGACGTCCAGATCAAGTCTGCGGATAGTATGGCTTCTGATCCGTACACCAGGAAGAAAGGTGAGTATCCGGTGGCTCTGCTTATTTGAGTCTGTAGCCCCCATACAACCTTGGGTAATTCTTCAATCCATTTTGATCCATAGTCTACTAGTTCTTCATACAGTCTTAGTTTTAATCCAGCTAGTATGAGTCTATTTGCCCTTTTGAGTTGTTCGTTGGCTTCTGGATGTGTGACTGATGCGTAATCTATTTTGAAACCGTAGTCCTATGCCCAACTTTGGAATTCTATGGCCATGAAGGGAGAACCCAAATCCGTGATGATTCGATTGGGCATGCCGAAGCGGTGCATAATGTCTTGGATGAACTCGATTGCTTTGGTCGCGCTGTATTTTGCTAGTGGTTTGAATTCAATCCATTTGGTGAACTTGTCAATTGCCACGAAGATGTACTCAAAGCTGCCTTTTGCTTTCTTGAGAGGTCCTACTTGATCCAGCCCCTAGCAGGAGAAGGGCCAAGCAGGTGGTATGCAGATGAGGTTGTGAGCTGGCACATGAGCCTGTCTTGCGAACATCTGACAACTTTTGCATCTTCTGACGAGTTCTTCTGTGTCTTTCAAAGAGGTTGGCCAGTAGAATCCGGTGCGAAATGCCTTGCCTACTAGTGTTCTTGAAGCAGCATGATTTCCACAGCAACCTGAGTGTATTTCGCCTAGGATTTCTTTGCCTTCTTCAAATGAGACGCATTTTAGGAGTACTCCTGACGATGCGGCTCTTCTGTAGAGCTTGTCCCCCACTATGATGTAGTTTTTGCTTCTGCGAACAACTCGGGTAACTTTCTTCTTTATCTGCTGGTAACTTATTTTCTTTGATATAATCAATAAAAGCCTGTGTCCATGAAGTGTTGATTACCAGAATCTGGTTGCCTTTAGCTGTGAGTTCTGGGGTTGTCTCACCGGGTTGTTTGATAGAAGGAGCTGATAATTCCTCTATGAATACGCTAGGTGGGACCTTTGCCCTGTCTGATCCGAGCTTGGCGAGGACATCTGCTGCAATGTTGGAATCGCGCAGGACATGTAGAATTTCTAATCCTTGGAAATATTTTTTGAGTTTTCGGATTTCAGCGCAGTAAGCACCCATGCTTTCTTTGGTGCAATCCCAATCTTTGTTGACTTGGTTGATGACTACTGCCGAATCGCCGTATATGAGTAATCGCTTGATTCCGAGGGTAATTGCCACTCGTAGCCCGTGGATGAGAGCTTTGTATTCTGCTTCATTGTTGGTAGCTTGCCATAATATCTGAAGGACATACTTGAGTTGTTTTCCGTCCGGAGAGATTAGGAGAATGCTCGCACCGGCTTCACCTAGCTTGAGTGATCCATCAAAGTACATCTTCCAGTGGTCAAGGATTGTATTTGACATAGGTTGTTGAATCTCTGTCCATTCGGCAACAAAATCGGTAAGGGCTTGAGATTTAATTGCTTTCCGTGGGGTGAAATCGATGTTGAGAGCACCGAGTTCAACCGCCCACTTAGATATGCGCCCTGTTGCGTCTCTGTTGTGTAAGATGTCTCCGAGTGGGAAATCTATCACCACAGTAATCTTGTGGCTTTCAAAATAGTGGTGAAGCTTGCGTGAAGTGATCAGTAGGGCGTAGAGTAGTTTTTGCACATGCGGGTACCGGATTTTTGATTCTGATAGTACTTTGCTGATGTAGTATACCGGGCGTTGTACTTTATATACGCTCCCTTCTTCTTCTCTTTCTACTACTATCGCCATGCTGACTACAGTGGAAGTTGTCGCAATGTACAGCATCATGTCTTCGTCTTTCTTTGGAGGTGTGAGGACTGGTGAGGAGGTGAGGTATGCCTTAAGTTTCTTGAAAGCTTCATTGGCTTCTTTCGTCCACTCAAACTTGTCTGTCTTCTTTAGTAGTTTAAAGAAAGGTAACCCTTTTCACCGAGTCTTGAAATGAAACGATTGAGTGCCGCCATGCAGCCTGTTAGTTTTTGTACATCTTTTTCGCTTCGAGGAGGGCCCATCTCTGTTATGGCTCGAATTTGCTTGGCGCTTGCTTCGATTTCACGATGACTGACCAAGAATCTGAGTAGTTGTCCTGAAGGAACTCCGAATACACACTTGTTTGGGTTCAATTTCTACCTCCACCTTTTTAGATTCTCGAAGGTTTGTTTTAAGTCTTCAATCAGTGCATCCGTGTTCTTTGTCTTTACCACTATGTCATCTACATATGCTTCTACGTTTTTGTTGATCTGATCACTAAGGCATGTTTGGATAGCTCTTTAGTAAGTTGCACCAGCATTTTTTAGTCCAAATGACATGGTTTTGTAGCAGTAGGCACAGAATTGAGTGATGAAAGATGTCTTGCTCTGATCTTGTTCCTTTAATGCGATCTGGTGATATCCTGAATAGCAATCAAGGAAGGATAATAGGGCAGATCCTGTTGTTGAATCAACTATCTGATCAATGCGTGGTAGCCCAAATGGATCTTTCGGGGTAGTGTTTGTTGAGATCTGTGTAGTCGACACACATGCGCCACTCGTCCGTATTCTTTTTCTATACCAGAACTGGGTTTGCTAGCCAATCTGGATGGAGGATTTCTCTGATGAATCCGGCTGCCATTAGTTTTGTAATTTCCTTTTTAATTGTTGCCTTCTTGTCGAGAGAGAAACGTTTGTAGTCATGCTTCATAGGCTTGGAGCCTTCAATGATATCAATTCTGTGCTTAGCCAACTCTCTTGGGACCCCTGGTATGTCGGCCGGCTTCCAAGCGAAGATATCCTTGTTGTCCCGAAGAAAGCGTGAGTTCCTATTTTGCTAATAGGTGGGCACTGATGGTTGCTGTTTTCGAGGGATCACCGGTGCCCAGGTCGATTTGCTTGACGTCGGCTTCTTTTGGTGGTGCTAGGATGCTTGGTCTTTTAGCCGGTTATCTCGAGCTCTTCTAGGCTCATTTCTACTGCAACAGTGGTTATTTCTTTTCTTCCATCGTTGGCCTATACTTTTGCTGCAATTTGAATTGCCTAAACATCACAGTCAAATGCGCGCTTCAGATCACTTCGAAGAGAGAGAACACCGTTAGGTCCTAGTATCTTAAGCAACAGGTACAGATAATGCGGTATTGCCATGAATTTTGCTAGTGCTAGGCGCCCGAGGATTGCGTGATATGATGAATTGAAGTCCGCGACTTCAAATTTGATGAATTCTATACGGTAGTTCGAGGGAGTCCCAAAAGTGACCGGTAGGGTGATTTGTCCAAGTGGCATTACTGCCTTACTGGGTACTATGCCATAAAAAGGTGTGCTTATTGGTGTAATCATACCGGTGAGTTGTAGTCCCATCTTCCTTAGAGTTTCTAAAAAATGATGTTGAATCCAGCTCCTCCGTCGATTAGTACTTTCATAATAGTCATATCGGTAATGGTTGGATCTAGAACCAGTGGGTAATGGCCTGCATTTCCTACGCTAGTCTATTGGTCTTCTCTTGAAAATTGTATTGGGTACTCTGACCAATTGAGATATCTTGGTGTAGCAAGTTCTGCTGCCATGATGGTTCGTAACGCTAGCTTTTCTTGATGTTTGCTTCTAGAATCTAGAACCTTCGACGAAGATTACTGCCACTGTCCCCCTAGATTTTTGGAATCCTTTATTTTCATGGTTGTCTTCTTCTTTTTTCTGATTGTCTTCTTTATTGTTCCCCTTACTATCTTTTCTTGTGTATCTTTCATTGAAGGTGTAGCAATTTCCGATGGTGTGTTTTCCATTGGGGTGCAAGGGGCAACATATGTTCTCAATGTTATCATATCTTCTGGGTTTTAAAAACTTCTTTGATTTATCAGCCATTGCTACTGTGTTGTCTAGACCACACTTTCTCTCCTGATGTTTGCTGTTTCGAGGAATTTGCCTGTCCGGGTTGTCTCTGTTGTTTCTATCCGGGAATCTTTCTCTTGTTTTTTCCTCTACAGTAATCATCTTTTCCACTGTTCATCTGAATTCTTCATTGTTTCTTGGGTTTTCTTTGTAGAAGTCTTGAAATTGTCACCTAGCCATGATTCCGTGCGAGAAAGCTTCGATTACTTCTCGTTGGGTGATGTCGTGTACTTGAGCTCGTAGTTCGCCAAATCATCGATAGTAATTTCTTAGACTTTCCCCTCCTTTCTGCTTGAGTCCTTTTAACTCTACGTGGGTGATTGGATGTATAATAATTCCCGCAAAATTTTCACAGAAAGCTCTTTGCAAGTCTTTCCAATTTCTGATTGATCCTGGATTTAATTTGTCAAACCACTGAAGGGGCATGGTTTCAAGGGCCATGGGAAAGAACAAGGCCTTGATGTCATCGTCTCCTCCAACCAATTCAATCAATTGTGAGTAAATCCTGAGCCATTGCTTTGGTTCGGTCTTGCCATCGTACTTGGAGTGGTTTGGACGGTTTAAACTTGTGAGGTAGTCGTATTGAAGCCAGTCTGTTTGCAAAATAGGGGAATCTATCATGTGTTCTGGCTTCTGTGTATTCTGACTCTGTGCCCCCTTCTTGTCAACTGTCGTCTTGGTGAGAGTAGTTTTGCGTAGCTGTCCTTGTGGGTGCTTTGCTTCTGGCTTTCTTTGTTTGTTCGACCTGGTCTTTTTGGTTATGATTTCTTCTACTTTCTCCATTGTGACTTCCGCTTGGTCCAAGTCTCTCGAAGGCGGACTTCCTTTGATTTTGATCTTCCTGTTCATGTGATGTTGATCTATCTGGTAGTCTTGAGCGGGCCCTTCCGTCTTGCGTCCTTAAGACTGTTGATCGGAGGAAATCTCGAAGTTGTTCTTGTTTTTCGTTGGGATGTGAAGTCGCCCTGAGTTCTTCTAGTGCTTCTCGGATCTTATCATAGGGTGTATTCGCTGCTCGTCCTTCTTTGACCTCTCGCTCTGATTTTCTTCTGTTGTACTCAGCTAGATCTGACTCATATTTGATCCAAGTGTCCTTTCGCTGCTTAGCACGGCGTTGACGTCCTTGTTTCAATTTGTTCTTTCTTTCTCTCGCTTGTCTCTGACTCTTAGTCTCACCATCGTGCCCCTGGATAAATGGTGATATGTTGGATTCGAATTCATCTGAAGACCTAACATCGGGTGCTTCTGGGGGGATCAATGGTGATCGAGGACGGCGAATCATGAATACTTCTCTAGCGTGAGTTGTTCTGTCATCGTCGTTGATTTCTGTACTGCCAGAGCTGTTGATAACTTCAGTAGAGGTTTCAAGGTCACAGATCGAGTCTCCTTCTTGGTAGGGTAGAGTTGCTATTGTCGTATCGTCGACTAGTTGGGTGCCGTCATCCTCAGGAACGGAACCTGGCCAGTGTACGATGTAGTCTTGAGATGTTATAGTTAAAATGAGACCTTCCTGGGCTCCCTTCAGTGGCATTCTAAGCACCGGATCGAGGAATCCTTCAGGCCGTGTCTGATAAGATGTTGCCATGTTATGGAGTCCGAACAGAAGAGGACCCGACTTCTTTGAAGTACTCTGAGTGTACTCCGAGTAGTATTCTTGATAGGTTGATGTCATGTTCCGGAGCTTTGTCAAAAAAGAACTCGGTTTTCCGAAAGAACTCGGATAAGACTTCGTCTCGGAAGCGAAACTTGAGTTTGAATCGGATGCGTGAAGCCGCAGAATCCGAGTTGGATTGGACATTATGAGCTACGCGAATCTTCCGGCAAGTTGATCTGTCGCTGTCGCCGAAATGGAAAAGTCCTGATGATGATCTGAATCTTTGAGGAGACGGCCTTGGAGCTTGTCGTCGTTGCCTGCCTCGCAGATCCATGAACCAAAGATGAAAGTTGATCCTGTTGAGAAGATCATGTTGTCGAGGTCCGTAGAGCTCTCGGATGCAAAGTCACCGAAAGCCCCTACCTGGCGCGCCAGCTGTCGATGTTTGACCACCGATAGCCTGCCACGGGGGTCCCCGGGGCAGTATGTTCGGACTTTAGCGTATGCAGAACTCGACGGTAAACGCAAGAGACAGTCGATTTATCCTGGTTTGGGCCCTCGATCTTTGATCGAGTAATAGCCCTACGTCCAGTCGGCGTTAGCCTTTGCGTTGGATTGATCGTAAAGTGTTATGTCGTACAATTGTTCTCTTGAAAAACCCCGATCCAAAGAGCCCTGCCCTCCTTTATATAGTCAGGAGGCCAGAGTCCTAGTCGGTTTACAATGAGAGTTCCTAGTAGAATTATAGAGTAATACTACTACTAAGATTGCAGGGGAAGAATCCTAGTTAGACTAGTTCTTTCTTCCGTGCGGAGTATCCCGTGGGTCCCGCACCGACAATGCCCCCTAGCGGTTTCATCACAAAGATAAAGTTTTAGTTCTGTACAATTTTGATAGTGTGATTTTTTATCTGTTCACTTAAGGTTTTCTGGGAATAACATTCTGAGAATAGCATTCACTCTATTTTCACATGATGCGACCCTTGGTGGCATTCTTTATATTTTAATCCCAATCTAAAATTTTGAATTTAAATTTTAAATTTATTGATTTATGTGCCGTTGAAACATAAAAATATGAACTACTATGATTTGCAAATGGAGTTGTCACGGTGCTTGTATGGAAATGGAGAGAGAAATACAAGAATGGATTATTTGGGACAGGATATTGATAATTTGTTGAAGCATCTCACCCAACAATCCAAAAAAGGCAGGATTGGCGACCACCAGTAACATTCCATTAGAGATAAATTATTAAGGGACTACTAGAGATACTCTTAATGTATCAATCCAGCATATTATGAGCCTTATTAGTGCCCACTGTCTTTCTACGGCCTTCTTGGGAGAACTTTTTCAAAATTTTGAACTAATATTTGTTGGAAGAACCTTATATTTTAAGGTTGCTATATATAATATTAACTGCTAAATTTTATATCCAATCTTGTAAATATGCGATGAATACATGTCTATCCTGCATAAATCAAAATCTCAAATTAAAAAAACAGATGAAAAACACTCTGTACAGGTACTTCGCGTCCTACCTACTATTTTTTTTACAAATACGAAAACAAACAAGATAGATGTAAAATTTGTATTTGTACACGAAACGACTTGAACGGTATTTATCGTTTTCATTCCTGTCTGCACGAACGTGAAAACGAAGTGGCCGCCTGAGATAAAAACAACTTAACAAAAGCTGCCCCCATAGTTGGACGGGAGGAGTTGCCCACTGGGTACAAACTCCTTTTCACGGAAGTCCGCTGAAAAGTACTGCTAACTACGATGGCTGCTGCAGCTTGCTCGGGAGAGCACAAAGCACCATGACAGGGAAATTTTTTAGTTGATCCAGGTACCGAAGTCAGGGCCAGGGTCCACATAGCAGAGTTCAACAAGAGCAGAGAAACAGCGTCTCGCAGTCGCAGAATTGTCCATTGGTCCTGGTCGATCGATCGGGCGACCACATCCGCTTTCGAAGCAATTCGATACACTTAGTCACTTACGCTCTCAAATGTAGCCCCCTAGGCGGACAGCCACAGCATTTCCACTGATCACTGATGCCTGTGGCTCAGCTGTCAGCTCCGATCCCGTGATACGGCGGTCCACTGTCACAGATACAAATAAGGAACTCAACTTATCTGACCGTCTCACACCATGAGGCCAGATACAAATAAGGAACTCAACTTATCTGACCGTCTCACACCATGAGGCGAGATGACATCGACAGACAGTGGCGGATGTGGGATGCGGGATAAGGGGGCTAAAACAACAGAGATGTTGATTTGTACGAAGATTTAACGGTGAAATCAAGTTTTTGCTACAGTAATTAGCATTGAAATCAAGAAATTAGGGGGCTGGTGTAACAGAACCGACCAATTATACGAAATTAAGTAAGAAAATCATCCACCAGAGCAGACGATTTAGCCAACTTAAGCCCGTATAACCCGGTAGTCCGTGAAATCACGAAGGATTTCAAACCAATTCGTGTCCCAGCCATGATCGTAATAAGTTTAGCGGTCACCAATCACATATTACATAAAAGTTTGCATAACAGATACATCAGAGTTTAAACATACTTATTACAAAACAAGTTCGAATAAAAGTAGCGGAAGTCATTTGTTTAAAACCACACACACTCACACGGAGTTCAAATATAGTGCCAGCTGATGATCATCTCCAACAAAAGCATTAGACGAGACGTAAGGAATGACCATGCCCATGGTCCTAAGCATCACCCATCGCAGGATACAGGCAGTTGATACAGTAGCCATAGTACATCTGCCCATCTGCAACAAGTGGGAATAAAACCCTGAGTACGAGAAGGTACTCAGCCAGACTTACCCGACATAACCGAAAATAAATGACACCAAGGATTATGAAGGGCTTTATGGTAGGGTAGCTGACTCATTCGCAAAAAGAAGCATTTTTAGCATTTCAAGAACCTTTCTAAAAACATTATTGCCAAATTAATTATTATTAACCTGTCAACTAGATTTGCACCTATACTAGAGTAAACATGTGATTAAGCAGATAATGATAACCAATGATCATTACGCAACTTCCATACTGTCATATTCATTATAACTGTCCAAGTGTTCCATAACATTTACTACGATGAAGTAACTCAAGTCAAGTGCTCACTATCCAGGAGCGATGGCGATTCGAATCGATTCCTAACCAGCTGGTGATTTGTTCCTTACACAAATCTCACTCACCCGCTAAAGTGAGATATTGATCACCGAGTCAACTTTCCAGGAACCTCGAGTTTGCCAGGAACCACATGTACCCGGGGGCCGACCGACTGCACTTTGGCCTTATCATCCCGCCCCCGTGTCCTACCACACCTGCTTCGGCACAGTGCGCTGCGGGCAATTTACTCGGCCCGAAAAATCTCCCAGCTTCGCGGTCGGAAGGTACTTTATCCGGCCAGCTAAATGTAAGGCATGCGTTCAACATGACTCGAGGCCCAACAACGGTCGGTCCTTAATCGACACAGACGGAAAGCACTACAGTCCAAAACTCTGCAAGTCTCCGTCCGGTCTCAACTTCATTTAACACTTAGTTATACCATGACTTCATAGTCATCCAAGCAGATCCAGGTAACCACCTATAGCTCGCAGGTGACAGGAAATCACCCGACTTCTACCGGTCTAAGCCAGCTAAGCATTTACTTGACTGCGGATACCAGGGTAACAAGGATATAGTATAACAAAGGTAAGCAAGGTATAATGCAGCAACGGTTGCAAACAACTCCTGAACGTAATGCATCAATTAAAGTAAAGCATTTAATTAAATCATTGCAAACCGGGAGAAAAAAATGCTCCGGGGCTTGCCTCTCTCGAAGGAGCTCGGACGGTGATCGGGGCACTCCGGAAGTTCCTCAACGTCCTCCTCGTCGGCTTCTGGCACTTCCTGCTGCTGCACCTCGAGCTGCTCCTCTGGCTCCTCGGGTATGATAGACGGGGTTCTCGGTTTGCGATCCTGTATGATGCAATGCGCGTAAGTGCTCATGCAATCGGTGCATCGAAGGAGATGAATGTAATGGATATGTTGAAATGCAAGGTAGTCAACATCGTCCAAGAAACTATACTATAAGCACATGTCATCTACTGCATTCTCTTCTACTACTAATATGTTAAGTTAACATATCTTAAGAAATGCTTCAAAGATACACCAAAGCTTTACTAATTTCTTAATCACACTTAAAGCAACACTTGCTTAAACCCTAATTAATAATAGGTTTGAATAGCAACCTATATTTCTGATGCTCCTAAAAATCTAAGAAAATTACAGTAGCATAGTACTACTCTAAGCAGACTACCATAAAAATTTCATAGCATTTGGATAAGCAAACTATCCTACACAAAAATGACAAGCTATAGCATAAAAATGAGCATGAAATTACTTTGTACTATGAAAAGTGTCAAACAACAGAATTAGTATTTTTCCTAGGTTCTTAATAGCATATAATGACTGTACAAAAATTACCACATGCATGTTTTATACAAAGTTTGCTCTCTAGCAAAAATAACAAAAATCAGCCATTAAAGGCACTTGAACTACACCTCCAAAGTTTTCCACAGCACATGCATGAAACTTATTTTTCCTAGGAAGTACATGACCTAAGAAGATTAACAAACTTGAAATCATATTTTTATGAAGCCTATATATTTTTCTACATATTTTTCAAGTTATCAGCAATATTCAAGATTAAATAAAATCCTATAGAAAAGTATCTCAAAAATGACATGCAATAATTTTCCCAAGTAGATCTGGTAATAAGGAACCTAGCAAATTTTGTTTCAACAAATTTGGAGCAACTTTGAGTATCCAAATATTTTGCAAACCATTTCTGTTTTCAAATAAGAATGAATAAATTGAAAACAAATCATTTAAATGCTACTGGGCCGGCCCGTGGAAATGAACTGGCCCACGGCCACAGCCGGCCTGCTCAGACCGAGCGAAAGGGGGCGAGCAGCGGCCTGGCTCGGGGCTCGGCCCAAGCCAGCCTGGCCCAGCTCGGCCGGGCAAGGCCACGCCACTGCGGCTGGGCCCTGCCGGTCAGCGACCGAGAGCAGGGGAGGCGCTCCGCCGGCCGGTGCTCACCGGCGGCAAGCCCTCCCAGGTGGCGCGGGCAGTGCCAGCGCTTACGCCACGCCGAGCCGCAACGGCTGGGATGGAGGAGGTGGCCCGGCGGCGTGACGAGCCACCTGGCCGCGGCGGTGCTCTCGCCGGAGAGGAAGGAGGCGGCCGCGCTTGGTTCTTACCTCGACGACGACGGCTGCAAGCGAACGCTAAGCGAAGCAGGGAGGCTAGGCGGAGCTGTTGGCGGCGTGAATCGGGGAATGGAGGCATGGGAGGGGTATGCTGCCGTCGAGGCAGCGGCGACGGCAGTGGCTGAGCTCGCGTTGCGCGCGGGCGGAAGCTGCTGCTGCTGCTCTGCGGCTGAGAGAGCGGGAGGAGTAATGGGGAGGAGGCAGCGCTGCGGGGCAGAAGAAGGCGCGCGCGTGGAGGTGAAGCCAGGCCTTGGCTGCCGCGCGGCGGGCGTTGCCAGCGCTAGGGCGGCCACGCGGCGAGCGCGCTCTGACGCTGTCGGGGCACGACGCGGCGCGGCGCGGGCAGGCGCGCGGAGGCAGGCCGGGCGCGGCGCGGTGCTGGGCCGCGGCGAGCCAGCTGGGCCGAGGCAGAGGCGGTTGAGCGGGCGGCGGGCGCGGAGGCAGGCCGGGCCGCCTGTGCGGCTGGGCCGAAAGCGAGGCGGCGGCCCAGGAAAAAGGAAATGAAGATTTTCAATTTATTTTCAAGAATTTTTTTAAATGCCATCATTCAAACATTAATTTGAGCAAGAAAATGACCTCTTTTGAAAATGTACCAAAAATGAAAGTTGCTTAGAATTAAATTCCCTACAACTTTGCTTTTATGACCAAAGTCCAATTCTATCTAGATTTTAAATTATAGAATCAAAGTTAAATTTTTAACTCAAAACCCTAATTTTGGGAAATTACTTTGGAAGCAAAATTTTGAATTAATTTGAATACAAACATTGCTCCAAAAATTGTGCTAAAAAAATTCTAGATGATTTACAAGCATAACCAATAGTTTCTACTCAACTAGCAAGCAAGAATCAGAGCAAAACAACTCTAATAAGTGTATGCATCATTTACTTTTCATAAACATGTTTCGTATGTTTCGAAGTAATGTTTCAGTTGTTATATGCAAGATTACGCGTGTATGAATAGGATGCTTGATGATGCACGATATGTATGATTAGCAATGCCTAAATGCAGGCATAACACCGGGGTGTTACAGCCCTCCCCCCTTATAAAAAATCTCGTCCCGAGATTTGGGTTACGAACCATTTGTTATAAAATTCTTCATAAGCTTTTTGTAGATACTCTCCTGTTTCCCAAGTTGCATCTCCCTCATCATGATGATCCCACTGTATCTTGTATGTTTTCACCACACTATTCCGAGTAGCACGTTCCTTAGTGTCTAACACTCGGACTGGTTGTTCACGATACACCAAATCTGATTTGAGTTGAATACCTCGAGGTTCTATTCTTTCCTCCGGAACACGCAAGCATTTCTTGAGATGTGATACATGGAAAACTGGGAAAACTGTACTCATTGTCTCAGGTAACTCTAACTTGTAGGCTACCGGACCTCTTTGTTCCAAGATCTTGTACGGTCCTACGAATCTCGCGGCAAGCTTTCTTCGGATTCCAAACCTTTTCTTCTTCATTGGCGTGACTTTCAGATAAACATAGTCACCCACTTCAAATACAAGGGGTCTCCTTCTTTTGTCTGCATAGCTTTTCTGACGTGATTGGGCAGCTTTCATATTCTGCTGAATAATATGAACTTTCTTCTCGGCTTCTTCTACAAAGTCAATGCCATAATACCTTCTATCTCCAGGTTCGACCCAATTCAATGGTGTTCTACATTTTCTGCCATATAAAGCTTCGAATGGGGCCATCTTGATGCTTTCTTGATAGCTATTATTATAAGAAAACTCAGCTAACGGTAACCATGACTCCCATGATCCCTTAGAAGATAATACACAGGCTCTCAACATATCCTCCAAAACAGCATTTACTCGTTCAGTCTGACCATCTGTCTGAGGATGATAAGCGGTACTGCGAATTAAACTAGTTCCTAAGCCTTTGTGTAAATGTTCCCAAAAATGAGCCGTGAACTGTGAGCCTCTATCAGATATTATGGTCTTTGGTATACCATGCAACCTTACAATTTCTGCGATATACTTCTCGGCATATTGAGGTGGTCGATAATCTGTTTTGACCGGCAAGAAATGAGCGGTCTTGGTAAGACGATCCACAATTACCCAAATTGAATCATGTCCTTTTTGAGTAGTGGGCAAACCCGTGATAAAATCCATACTGATATCGTCCCACTTCCAACTAGGGACTGATAAGGGTTGCAACATACCGGCAGGTTTCATGTGAATGGCTTTCACTCGACAACATGTGTCACATCTGACAACATATGCTGTAATTTCTTTCTTCATTTTGGTCCACCAATAGCGAGATCTTAGTTCTTGATACATCTTACTACTTCCAGGATGGATAGATAGCTTAGAAAGGTGGGCTTCATCCATGAGTTTATTCCTAAGCTCTCGATCCTTGGGAACCACAAGACGGTTGTCAAACCACAACACACCCTGTTCATCCACTTTAAAGTGTTGAGACGGCTTTTCTTTTATTTTCTCTTTGATGTGGAATATCCCCTTGTCAGTTTTCTGACCTTCTATTATCTTACTCTCCAAAGAGCAACTAATCTGAATACTATTTAACACAGCAGGATGCATTAGATCGAATCCATCTTCAAGTAATGGCTGCACAGTCAAGTAATGTGACTTCCTGCTCAAAGCATCTGCCACTACATTGGCTTTACCAGGATGATATTGCACATTCAAGTTGTAATCTTTGATCAATTCCAACCATCTACGCTGTCTCATGTTTAGCTCTGGTTGGGTAAAGATATACTTAAGACTCTTGTGATCCGTGAAAATATTGCACACGTTACCAAGTAGGTAATGTCTCCAAATTTTTAGGGCGTGCACAACTGCAGCAAGTTCAAGATCATGTGTTGGGTAGTTGACCTCGTGCTTTCTCAATTGACGTGATGCATAAGCTATGACTCTTCTTTCTTGCATAAGAACACAACCCAATCCAGTTTTAGATGCGTCGCAAAACACATCAAATGGTTTCTCGATATCTGGTTGTGCTAGAACAGGAGCAGTGGTCAACAGTTTCCGCAAAGTGTGGAAAGCTGCTTCACACTCTTCTGTCCACACAAATTTATGATCCTTCTGAAGGAGGCTTGTCATCGGTTTGGCGATCTTCGAGAAATCTGGTATAAAGCGACGGTAATAACCCGCCAGTCCTAAGAAACTTCTAATCTCAGGAACTGAGGTCGGTGCTTTCCAATTCATAACTTCTTGCACCTTACTTGGATCGACTGAAACTCCATTCTCTGACAAAATGTGACCAAGGAAAGGGACTTCCTTCAACCAGAATTCGCATTTGCTAAACTTAGCATACAATTGATGATCTCTAAGTCTGGTCAAGACAGTTCTCAGATGCTCTTCGTGATCTTTCTCATTCTCGGAGTACACCAGAATGTCATCGATGAATACTACTACAAACTTATCCAATTCTGGCATGAAAACTGTATTCATCAAGAACATAAAATATGCAGGAGCATTTGTCAAGCCAAAAGACATGACAAGATACTCATACAACCCGTATCTGGTGGAAAATGCAGTTTTTGGTATATCCTGTGGCCTAATCTTAATCTGATGATAACCGGATCTCAAATCTATTTTTGAGAACACCTTGGCCTTGGATAGTTGGTCAAACAGAACATCAATATGTGGCAAGGGGTACTTATTCTTGATGGTCACAGCGTTGAGTGGTCTATAATCTATGCACATTCTCAACGTGCCCTCTTTCTTCTTTTTCACAAACAAAGCGGGACATCCCCATTCAGACTTGCTTGGCCGAATAAACCCCTTTTTTGACAATTCTTCTAATTGCTTCTTTAGCTCAGCTAACTCATCTGGAGGCATCCGATAGGGTCTCCTTGAAATCGGAGCTGTTCCGGGGATTAGCTCAATTCCAAACTCAATCTCCCTATCTGGCGGAAGACCAGGTAGCTCATCCGGAAATACGTCCGGGAATTCACACACTACCGGAATCTGATGAATAGGAATGACTGCCGTAGCACATGTAACACTTATAAGGTCTGTTCTTCGAGGCAATGGTACTTGGAAAGTACCCTCACCTAGTGGATCCTTAAGGGTAAGTACTCGACTTCCAGTATCTATGACTGCTCCCCAATCCTTCATCCAATTCATCCCTATAATGACATCCAAGACTAACCCAGGCATAACTATCAAGTTCACTCGGAACTTCCTGCTACCTAATTCAAGGGTTGCCCCTCGAACCATCCGGTTGGTCAAAACATCAGCCCCTGCTGAACTTATACGGTAACCATAACCCAATTCTGTGCATAGTTGTTCATGTTTCTGTGCAAATGCTTGACTCATAAAAGAATGCGATGATCCAGAATCAAATAGAACAACTGCAGGGTTTTCAGTTGACAGTAAACTTACCAGCAGTGACGGGCTCTCCCTCTGGATTTCATCCACTGTTGTACTATGCACTCTAGCATTATAAGTCTGCTGCTTCTTCTTGGGCGGGTACGGACAAAACTTCGAGAAATGACCGAGTTGATCACAGTTATAGCAGGGTCCTCTTACTGTCCCGGCAGATCCCACAGCTCCCTTGGAACTGCCTTGTACCGCAGTTGCGGCTGCTTTGTTGGGTTGTACTGCCATCTTGTACGGCTTTTGAGGTCCACGAAAATTCTGGCTTCTTGGCTGAGGTGGCCTGAATCTAGCACCAGGTGCCGATGGGCGATAAGGAGGACGACCTCCCATAGGTGCTCTAGCTTGAGACGGCCCACCTTCGAAGGCTCTCTTGCGTGTCTTGGCTGCGGTGCTGGCGTTGTTATTCTTCTCCTGCTTCAGACAGTCGCTGATGAAGTCATTGAATCTGACGCGGTTATTGGTACCAACATGCTTCATCATTTTTGGATTGAGACCCCTCTTAAAACTGGCTATCCTCTTGGCATCTGTGTCAACCATGTCGGGAGCATAGCGACACAAGTTGTTGAAGGCATGCAGGTATTGCGTCACAGTTTTGGTACCCTGGTTCAATGCCAGAAACTCTCCTAACTTCATTTCAGTCAGCCCGGGTGGAATATAGACTCCACGGAAGGCCTCCGCAAACTCTCTCCAAGAAATCTGAGCATTTGGAGGGAAGGTGGTGCGATGGTGCTTCCACCACATTCCCGCCGGTCCCTGCAATTGAAGTGCAGCATACTCCGTTTTCAGAACCTCAGTCATCCTCAACACACGGAATTTATCTTCCATCGTGTTGATCCATTCCTCAGCATCGAGTGGTTCTGTGGCTTCCTTGAATACGGGTGGCCTGGTGTCCATGAAATCTTTGAAGCTGCTATATTGGTTTACTCCCATGCCACCGCCTTGATTGTTACCACGTTGCACGTTGTTGGCTATGGTGCGCAGAAAATCTTCCATGTTCTTCTGAGATTGTTCCGTATTGCGCTGACTCCCGAGCAGCTGTGCGAGAAACATCTCGGGGGTGAACGGGGGAGGAGGTGGCAAATGCGGTTCATGGGGAGGCTCATTGTTGTTGCCATGGTTTCCACCACCACCACCACCGGTCCCCGTACCGTTAGCACCGGGCTCAGCGGCTTCATACGTGGTTCGGCGAGTGTTCGTCATCTGCATATTTCAGCAACAAGTAACGATTGAGTGAAGCTGTAATAATTGCGAGTGAAGGAAAAATTATGCCGTACTGAATTTACTGGAGAGAATAAATTCATACAATAAAACAGAGGCACAACAATCGCATTCCAATTAAAACAACAGCACTTAATCGAATTACTTAAACGGCAAACATCGCGTCCATACAATCACATTGCCAGCATACATACACTGGACTTTTTATGCGTTCAGATATCGCATTCGAGAATTCAAGTTCCAACCACATACCAAGTCTCATACGTTCGAAGCAACATACGATAGATTACATGCCAACAAAAGAAAGGTCATCGCTGACAAGACCTAGATACCTAGCGCAAGGCAACTAGCCTACTCCTCGGGGCCATCGTCGGGATCGGAGACGTCACCATCGCCTCCAGGTGAAACTACAGGCTCATTCCTGGTTGTCGTCGTCGATGTCCATGCCAGCGGCGTTCGGTGGAGCATATGGGCCAACCCCATTGTAGAGCGCGTGAAACTCCTCGTGCAGGTTGCCGTTGTATTCCTCTAACTCATCGACTCTCTGCAGCAGAAGGTTTCTTGCGTTCCAGGCTTCATTCCTTTCCTGAACCAACTGTCCAATCATGCGGTCTGCATTGTTGTTGGCTTGAGTCAACGTATGCACTCGCTGCATAGCTCTATCACCTCTCTCAACCGCCTGATCTCGCTGTAAGTTCATATCAGCCAACTGCTCCTGCAAGCTAGCTATGGCTCGTGCCTGTCTCTTCTTCTGCTTCTTCCCTTTTAGCTTATCCTCACTACGCAAGCCAGTCAAAGTCCAGTAGGTACTCTCGAGACCCTCATACGCTCTGATGGCGGCGAACATAGCACTCATTGCCTGGTTGTCGCTAGCCTGTCCCTCAGCTGGACCTCTGACTAATGCAGCTTCCTTGAGGCTGAACCCAAATGGCATCGCGAGGATCATCCCTAGGAAAAGTACCAGCTAAAGCTGCTGCAAGCTCACTGGGAAATCTGCTCATAATGTCCCTGATGACACGGAAAGCTGCTCCCTCTGCACCCTCAGCTGGAGTGCGACCCTCAAACTCCAAATGCCAACCATCCCAATCTGGAGCATCACCGAGAGCAGGAACCGTGATCTCCACCACTGCAAGTCCATCATCTGCCAACTGGCTCTCATTCCAAGAGTACACCGGCTCTTGACCCTCTGGGTACCCCACATCATGGAGCACTCTCCAAAGCAAAGTTGGCATGCCAAACTCGCTCAAGAAGGTGTCCGTGGTGCGGTGCTCCCTCAGGGCCAACGGACGTCGGGGTGCTCTTCCTCCGGTGGACTTACGGGCGGTCTGCTTCGTGCGGGCCATCTGTAGCAAAAGTTCTCTTATTACTTCGGGGAAACATATTTTAGGTGATACACTTTTATCAAAAGGAGATAATCAATTTATAAGGGGAGGTATGCATGAGATGAATGAAATGCACAAGTAACATGATGTATGTACGTGCCGTACGTTCTCACAAACTTAGGAAATAATAATTTCTAACGACTAATTCGGTGGCATACAACGATCTCTCAATACGTAGCTAATACGTTCTACACGATAGCGTTGTTATGTACCTGCAGAAAATTCATTTCAGCCCAATTCCCAATGAATGCATAAAAGCAGTAAAGTTTTATCTACACGCTCTACACGAATCCCCAGATACGTGTACAACGATAGTAACTACCCGAACCATCGTCCTATTGACGGCATCGCCTCCATAGACGGAAGACCCATTCATGAGATACCTTTGTAAAACATGTGTAGAACATGTAATTACTCCAGCATCATATAATCATTCACCCTAGATCGGCGGTGTATCCGATCATGCTCTCACAACTCACACTTACCGAGGCGTAGAGGCAAATTATCCATTCATTACCACTCAAACAAGTGGCACTCATACAATAGCACGCCGTATGAGCGATGAAAGAGAAATATGATGCAAGAACCCCAGTCAGTACTTAATTAAGCCACCTAAAGTCCTTAACTGGGCATAAAGGATATGATCATCGGCACACTTTATAGTTTTAAAATCACGTTTTCCAAATGCCTTTTGTTTTAAATACACTTGTGAACAGTAACACGCTAAACCATGCTCTGATGCCAGCTGTAACAGAACCGACCAATTATACGAAATTAAGTAAGAAAATCATCCACCAGAGCAGACGATTTAGCCAACTTAAGCCCGTATAACCCGGTAGTCCGTGAAATCACGAAGGATTTCAAACCAATTCGTGTCCCAGCCATGATCGTAATAAGTTTAGCGGTCACCAATCACATATTACATAAAAGTTTGCGTAACAGATACATCAGAGTTTAAACATAGTTATTACAAAACAAGTTCGAATAAAAGTAGCGGAAGTCATTGTTTAAAACCACACACACTCACACGGAGTTAAATTATAGTGCCAGCTGATGATCATCTCCAACAAAAGCATTAGACGAGACATAAGGAATGACCATGCCCATGGTCCTAAGCATCACCCATCGCAGGATACAGGCAGTTGATACAGTAGCCATAGTACATCTGCCCATCTGCAACAAGTGGGAATAAAACCCTGAGTACGAGAAGGTACTCAGCCAGACTTACCCGACATAACCCAAAATAAATGACACCAAGGATTATGAAGGGCTTTATGGTAGGGTAGCTGACTCATTCGCAAAAAGAAGCATTTTTAGCATTTCAAGAACCTTTCTAAAAACATTATTGCCAAATTAATTATTATTAACCTGTCAACTAGATTTGCACCTATACTAGAGTAAACATGTGATTAAGCAGATAATGATAACCAATGATCATTACGCAACTTCCATACTGTCATATTCATTATAACTGTCCAAGTGTTCCATAACATTTACTACGATGAAGTAACTCAAGTCAAGTGCTCACTATCCAGGAGCGATGGCGATTCGAATCGATTCCTAACCAGCTGGTGATTTGTTCCTTACACAAATCTCACTCACCCGCTAAAGTGAGATATTGATCACCGAGTCAACTTTCCAGGAATCTCGAGTTTGCCAGGAACCACATGTACCCGGGGGCCGACCGACTGCACTTTGGTCTTATCATCCCGCCCCCGTGTCCTACCACACCTGCTTCGGCACAGTGCGCTGCGGGCAATCTACTCGGCCCGAAAAATCTCCCAGCTTCGCGGTCGGAAGGTACTTTATCCGGCCAGCTAAATGTAAGGCATGCGTTCAACATGACTCGAGGCCCAACAACGGCCGGTCCTTAATCGACACAGACGGAAAACACTACAGTCCAAAACACTGCAAGTCTCCGTCCGGTCTCAACTTCATTTAACACTTAGTTATACCATGACTTCATAGTCATCCAAGCAGATCCAGGTAACCACCTATAGCTCACAGGTGACAGGAAATCACCCGACTTCTACCGGTCTAAGCCAGCTAAGCATTGACTCGACTGCGGATACCAGGGTAACAAGGATATAGTATAACAAAGGTAAACAAGGTATAATGCAGCAACGGTTGCAAACAACTCCTGAACGTAATGCATCAATTTAAAGTAAAGCATTTAATTAATTAATTGCAAACCGGGAGAAAAATGCTCCGGGGCTTGCCTCTCTCAAAGGAGCTCGGACGGTGATCGGGGCACTCCGGAAGTTCCTCAACGTCCTCCTCGTCGGCTTCTGGCACTTCCTGCTGCTGCACCTCGAGCTGCTCCTCGGGCTCCTCGGGTATGACGACTGGGTTCTCGGTTTGCGATCCTGTATGATGCAATGCGCGTAAGGGATTATGCAAACGGTGCATCGAAGGAGATGGATGCAATGGATATGTTTAAATGCAAGGTAGTCAACATCATCAAAGAACTATACTACAAGCACATGTCATCTACTGCATTCTCTTCTACTACTAATATGTTAAGTTAATCTATCTTATGAAATGCTTCAAAGATACACCAAAGCTTTACTAATTTCTTAATCACACTTAAAGCAACACTTGCTTAAACCCTAATTGATAATAGGTTTGAATAGCAACCTATATTTCTGATGCTCCTAAAAATCTAAGAAAATTACAGTAGCATAGTACTACTCTAAGCAGACTACCATAAAAATTTCATAGCATTTGGATAAGCAAACTATCCTACACAAAAATGACAAGCTATAGCATAAAAATGAGCATGAAATTACTTTGTACTATGAAAAGTGTCAAACAACAGAATTAGTATTTTTCCTAGGTTCTTAATAGCATATAATGACTGTACAAAAATTACCACATGCATGTTTTATACAAAGTTTGCTCTCTAGCAAAAATAACAAAAATCAGCCATTAAAGGCACTTGAACTACACCTCCAAAGTTTTCCACAGCACATGCATGAAACTTATTTTTCCTAGGAAGTACATGACCTAAGAAGATTAACAAACTTGAAATCATATTTTTATGAAGCCTATATATTTTTCTACATATTTTTCAAGTTATCAGCAATATTCAAGATTAAATAAAATCCTATAGAAAAGTATCTCAAAAATGACATGCAATAATTTTCCCAAGTAGATCTGGTAATAAGGAACCTAGCAAATTTTGTTTCAACAAATTTGGAGCAACTTTGAGTATCCAAATATTTTGCAAACCATTTCTGTTTTCAAATAAGAATGAATAAATTGAAAACAAATCATTTAAATGCTACTGGGCCGGCCCGTGGAAATGAACTGGCCCACGGCCACAGCCGGCCTGCTCAGACCGAGCGAAAGGGGGCGAGCAGCGGCCTGGCTCGGGGCTCGGCCCAAGCCAGCCTGGCCCAGCTCGGCCGGGCAAGGCCACGCCACTGCGGCTGGGCCCTGCCGGTCAGCGACCGAGAGCAGGGGAGGCGCTCCGCCGGCCGGTGCTCACCGGCGGCAAGCCCTCCCGGTGGCGCAGGCAGTGCCAGCGCTTACGCCACGCCGAGCCGCAACGGCTGGGACGGAGGAGGTGGCCCGGCGGCGTGACGAGCCACCTGGCCGCGGCGGTGCTCTCGCCGGAGAGGAAGGAGGCGGCCGCGCTTGGTTCTTACCTCGACGACGACGGCGGCAAGCGAACGCAAGCGAAGCAGGGAGGCTAGGCGGAGCTGTTGGCAGCGTGAATCGGGGAATGGAGGCGTGGGAGGGGTATGCTGCCGTTGAGGCAGCGGCGGCGGCAGTGGCGAGCTCGCGTTGCGCGCGGGCGGAAGCTGCTGCTGCTGCTCTGCGGCTGAGAGAGCGGGAGGAGTAATGGGGAGGAGGCAGCGCTGCGGGGCAGAAGAAGGCGCGCGCGTGGAGGTGAAGCCAGGCCTTGGCTGCCGCGCGGCGGGCGTTGCCAGCGCAGGGCGGCCACGCGGCGAGCGCGCTCTGACGCTGTCGGGGCACGACGCGGCGCGGCGCGGACAGGCGCGCGGAGGCAGGCCGGGCGCGGCGCGGTGCTGGGCCGCGGCGAGCCAGCTGGGCCGAGGCAGAGGCGGTTGAGCGGGCGGCGGGCGCGGAGGCAGGCCGGGCCGCCTGTGCGGCTGGGCCGAAAGCGAGGCGGCGGCCCAGGAAAAAGGAAATGAAGATTTTCAATTTATTTTCAAGAATTTTTTTAAATGCCATCATTCAAACATTAATTTGAGCAAGAAAATGACCTCTTTTGAAAATGTACCAAAAATGAAAGTTGCTTAGAATTAAATTCTCTACAACTTTGCTTTTATGACCAAAGTCCAATTCTATCTAGATTTTAAATTATAGAATCAAAGTTAAATTTTTAACTCAAAACCCTAATTTTGGGAAATTACTTTGGAAGCAAAATTTTGAATTAATTTGAATACAAACATTGCTCCAAAAATTGTGCTAAACAATTCTAGATGATTTACAAGCATAACCAACAGTTTCTACTCAACTAGCAAGCAAGAATCAGAGCAAAACAACTCTAATAAGTGTATGCATCATTTTCTTTTCACAAACATGTTTCGTATGTTTCGAAGAAATATTTCAGTTGTTATATGCAAGATCATGCATGTAGGATTAGGATGCTTGATGATGCATGACATGTATGATTAGCAGTGCCTAGATGCAGGCATAACACCGGGGTGTTACAGGTACCTTGATGGGAAAGCAGCGTTGAGGATGTGTCAGCTGAAGGCCTGAGGGCCTGGCAGGCCGGGGCTCTAGCTCCAGTCCTCGCCACTGTCGTAGCATCCGCCACGTCAAGGATGATAGCCGTGGCAGGCTCCTTCCCTTGCGTCGCCGTGGGTGCGCCTGTGGGCATCGATGGTGCTACGCACATCGCGGTTGTGGCCGAGATGTTGATGTACCGGGACAGCGGTGTGCTACCTGCCGCCTAGCGGTGTCTGGTGAACGGACGTGTCCTTGGCGGGATGCACCGAGGGCATGCGCTGGCTGGCGCCGGGCTCGCATCGTCGAGACAATGAGCTTTCCACCTGCTACGCCGCCGCACGCTCGAGCAACGTACAAATTTCTCGGTGGGCTCGGCGATCCTCAGACGTTGTGGCCTCTAGAAGGCCGTGCAGCAAGGTCATCACAGCGGTGATGTTTTGGCTCGCTTGAACGAAGTGAGGGAGGGTCTCGTCATCGGTGAGGATCCTTTGGTGTACAGTGTGGGCCATGGCGTGCGCGCGCCCACCATTTTTGCGGCGTTCGATCTCGCGATTGATGTCCACGTACTCCCACACGAGCCCTTGTTCGGCCTCATCGATCTCCAGCTTCCAGGCTCTCAGCTGCTCCATCCTCAAGTGAGATGGGGCCGCTGCCTCCCCCCCAGACCTGCCATCAGGGTTGCTTGTCGGGTTGCCTCCTCCTCGGAGACGCTTTTGACGCACCCCTCGGGGGTTTGCGCCATGAAGCATTCTCGGGAAGGGTGATGACTCCCCCTGCTGGAGTTAGAGCTAGAGGACGATCCTGGCTCCTACGTGAGGAGCTTGTGGAGAGTCTCCATATCGTGTTCAATTGCCCCCATGAACTCACTGTCCGTGGGCGGCTGAACCATGCATAGTGCCAGAAGGTGGCCAGTGGTCGCCACAACGTTGTGGAGACCGAACAGAAATGCTGTTGGGGCGCTCCGCACGTGGTGTTCCGGAGAGAGGGTGATGCAGCACGGGGCCTCCCTAGATGACTGGGGTCCAAGGGAGACGCCAGGCTAGCCCACAAGCCTCTGGTGGCTGAAGTTGACAGAAGGGAGAGACTGGATGGCCGTGTGGGCTAGCACCAGCTCTCCTCCTAGTGTGACGATGAAATCTAGGTCACCAAAATGCACGTGTGCGCCCGGGACCCAGCTGATTGCGTGGTTGGCCATTCAAGGCCTGATTTGGAACGCGCAAAGTCCCCTACCTGGCGCGCCAACTGTCGGTGTTTCAAACAAGCATAGGCAAGTAAATTTATATTTATGCGCGTTAGGCTCGGATGGTGCGCTAAAGGACACAAGATTTATACTGGTTTGGGCTGAATGTCCCTACGTCCAGTATGTTGTTGCTCGTGTTATTAGCATCGAAAATGGTTCATGTAACAAACGGTCGAGAGAGGGACTGGTCCAAAGTCTCTGATGGAAGGGTCGAAAGGATGCCAAGAGCTTGGTAGCAGCTTGACTGTGTGTGATGTGTGTTGTGTTGTCCATCATAAGTTGGTTCCTTTGTTGGAGGAAGCACATCCCCTTTTATAGATGAAGGGGATGGCTTTATAAGTGAGAGGGAAAGGGTGCGTATGCTACCAAGCCTTGTTGTTCACGTCTACCAAGCCTTGTTGTCCATTCCGGCAGATACCAGATAATGGTAAGCGCCTACAATACTGTCGATGCCACTATAGAATGTCAGGATGGCTACAGAGTACTGCTCCGTGCACGGTATGGACTCTGGTATAGTGGTTTTGACTTATGAGCCTTACCCAGCCTTGCTCCACATGCCTTCTGGTTCCTATGAGTCCCCGTCGGAGGGATGCAAATTCGGAGTCTAAAGTAGCGCTATGGGCAAGGCCTTTCGATCAGAGAGGGCGTCTGGAGGCCGAAGCGAGTGCTCTGGTCTGGTGGACCTAAGGGGCCGTGGAGCGAGCACCGCTCCCTTGGGACCACAGCGTGGTGATAGCACATCCATCATTGTGAAGGGCGTGAGTCCTTTCCTAGACCATAGTGGTTGTCGTATGTCTATGTTGGGTTCCGTGTCTAAGGGCTGAAGGTGGCGCCTACAATACTGTTCGGACTCTACAATGCCGGAGTGGGCTAAAGCACCTATTCCGTCGTTCCCTGGTAGTACTTTTCCTACCGGGGCATAGGGTATGGTCCTCGATGCCATGGTTGACCCAAACACCTTGTCTTACCCTATACCTATCATCATGAGGGAGCGAGGAGAGGTCGTCAGGCGAGACGAAACCAGTCTTTGGACATCGGGCGAGGTGGAGCCTTGCTTTTATCCATCGGGCGAGACCGAGCCCAGCCCTCGGGGGTCAGGTGAGGTGGAGTCTAGCCCTTAGCGCTCGAGCGAGGCGGAACTAGCCCACGAGCATCGGGTGAGGCAGAGTCTAGCCCTTAGCCCTCGGGCGAGGTGGAGCTAGCCCACGGGCGTCAGGCGAGGCGGAGTCTAGCCCTTAGCCCTCGAGCGAGGTGGAGCTGGCCCATGGGCGTCGGGTGAGGCAAAACCAAACTCCCATCATTTGGGCAAGAAACACAGTGGTGCCCTTGTCCATCTAGGAGTTTTTAACGTTCAATGGTTATTAGTTTCACCTCCTAGGGTACCCTGGTATTAGGTCCTCGACAGAATGCATCATGCATGGTCGCATGGATGGTAGAGCTTCTATTCCACACCTTGGCATGTCATGCTAGTGGAATACAATGTTGTCAACTATAGCGACGCGACATTTATCTCTGTCTGCCTTGATGTATGTGGTTGTCGGCCATCGTGCCATTGGTTTGGTGTGTAGTGGTTGTCAGCCATTGTGCCGTTGGTTTATTACATGTTTTGGTTACCACACCGTGAAGGGGAGGTGCTGCCGAAATTTACAATTGACACTATTATGTTCCTTTGTTGTAGGAGAGGCTATTGCAAAGATCATTCCCCACCGTCCTCGACTCGTCACTTTGCAAGACAGCAAGGTGAGGCATCCTATGCCCCTCTTTCCATATGATGTTCGTATATCACATAACCTAGCTAGGCGTCTTCTGTTTGAAAGAGACACGATTGGAAATATGCAGATCTTTGCATATCTATAACCGTATCTATTTTGAATTATCCATGTTTTTTGGATAGCCCGAGTATGTGTGGATAGGGTTAGTTTCCATGCTCTACTCCGATCCGAGATAGAGTTTCGGCAGCATCTCCCTATTGTTCTTCGGATACACAATCTCCCTGCTAGGACATAAATTTGGAGAACAACAGGGAGGTGTTGCCTAAATTCTATCTCGGATAGGAGTAGAGCATGGAAACTAAATCCATCTACACATCCTCGGGTGAGATTATGACCTATCTTCACCTATTAGACCACCACGTAGGAACCTGTAGATGCAATTGATTTTTATATTACTTGCTGATATGTTAGAGGATGGATGACCAGGAGTGGATGTACATGGGCCACTCTAGTCAGGGTTTGTTCACCGATGAATGGATTGAGAAGACTAATGCTTTCTTGGAAGTAGCATTTGCAAGGGTTAAAGGAGCGCGTGCCACTTGGTGTCCCTGCAGCATTTGTGCAAACACGTGTCGACAAACAAAGGTGGTCATGGGTAAACATCTTTGCAAGAATGAATTTACGGCGGACTATGTAACACCCTAGGTGTTAGGCTTGAATAATTTCACTTGCATTGCATGAGCATAAGCATCAAACATTCATATATAAGGTTTTACATATGAAACGTATAATTGAAACATATGAAACATGCCTTGTTATTTTATGTTGCCATATGTGTATGCATATGATCATGTGTGAATAAGTGTAAGTGGTTGATGTTGGTGACTAAAGCACCTTAGCTACACTTAGAATGACTAATGGAACAATGTTCATGTAGATCACTTTATATAATTATGCTCCTAAGTGATGATATGATTGTTGACCTAGGAAGTATTATATGTAACAAATGTATGAAATGCTTGTGTGAACTTAGGAATACCTTAAACATGTTTAGAAGTCACTATGAATAACTTTGGTATTCATGACTAGGGCTAGTTTGGTCTCTAAGTCATAGTTATAGTGTAAGTCATCATTTGAAAGTGGTATGTTTGACCTAGGTTGAACTATGTCATAGAGCCTTTGCATGGATGTGTACACTAAATCAAAGTTGTAGTATTTGAGTAGAGCAACAACTTTTATTTTTGGGTCATAGGCTAGTTCAGCTCCTAACATGCTTGAATTTGGCTCACAAGATTCAACATTGTGCTGTTTTCACACTTGAGAAATTTTGCTAAGTCATTTGAGCTGACAGTGTTGACGTAGCCGCTTTGTGATGATTTAACTCCAAAACCGTTGCAAATTAGAAGATGGTTTCTTAAGCAATTTTGTAGCTGGTATATAGCTCTACAATCTATGTTTTGGCATCGTGCACAAATCTATTTTGGTTTAGGAGATTAGAAGGCTTGAAAACTCGCTGTCAGGCTCGCCATCGGGCGCTGATGGACGTCGCGTCACGCCGTGTCATGGCCAACCATGGGCAGAGATAGGCCACCACTGGCCAACGTTGGGCCCTCGCCGTAGCGCGCTGGCGCACGATATCTGCAAACCCGCGTGCCTTATTTCGCATTCACATGCTCACTCTCTCCCTCTCCATTGCCTTCTCTTGCGCTCGCTGTGGAGAACCGAGCGTCGCCGAGCAACCGAGCAGCTCTGCCGTCGCATAGCGCCTGCTCCGCCATCGTGCTCTCGCCGCCGCACCACCACACACGCTGATAGATCTCGTCGGAGCATCTCGCCAAGCCTAGGTAGCCACAATAGGGTCGAGTCGTCACCACAGAACTCGTGCGCTCCTCGCCTGGCCTTGCCATGGCCAGAGACGGCCAGTGCACCATCGTGTAGCGCCGCCATGCCACCATGGCTGGCGACGAGCATGCTCCGTCGCATCTGCATTGCCACCACCTATGTCAATCGATGCGGTTTTGTGAGTATATCACCACGGTGTGGTTGGTTCAACCGAAGACCTCGCCGTCGGCGAGATAGCGTCGGCCGACCACCATGCTTTATCTTCGGGTCACTGATCGGTGGACCCCACTGACCCGTGGGTCCCCTCTGTCAGCGACTATGATTTAGGGTTTTTGTTATTTCTTTTATAGATTTTTGTACTCACTTTGAAAAATCATAAGTTGAGTTGTAGATGTCCAATTTTTGTGAACCAAATTTTGTTGTGTTCCTTATAAAGTGTAGTATTTTATAAAAATTTGAGATGTACGGTTTCTAGTGTTTTTGTTGGTGAACAAAATATAGCTAGATAAGTGCTTTTTGAATGTTTATAATATTATAAAATGTGTAACTTGAGCTAGGGATGTGATAAAATTATGATTCCAATTTGGCTGGTCTTGTATTGACATGCTCTAGCTAGAAAAAATAATAAGCTTACAGTAAACTTGATTGAAATATGGTCTTTCTATTTTTCTATTAATAAATTGTATTTTCTGAGGAAATTTGTAGAGAGAAAAATAAGTAACATATGGCCATGCAGATTTTTGTATAGTATTATGGCACTAATAGAAAGCTAAGAAAAATATATAATCTGTTGTTTGACACATTTCTATAGGGTTAACTATTTTCACTAAAATAAACCTTGCTAGCTTGTCATTTTTGTAGGGGATGTTATACATGTCCAAATAGTATGAAATTTTTACAGTAGTCTATTGTGAGCACTTGGAAGCTACTGTAATTTTATGAGAATTTATTGTGCACATTTGGTGTATGTTTGTTATTTTCCCAAATTATCTAATTAAATTAATAAAGGTATTTAAAGAAACAAATTGTGCTTGACCACGATGTTTTCTATGGTGCTTGTGATACATATGAACCATTGATGTTAGTAGTAAGGCTTAGAAGCAATTGGTTGTATGCAACTAATTAATTATTGCTTTATAATTCAAATAAATGGTTGCATGTATAGTTTCGGTTGAGTGGATGATTTCATGTTGATAATGGTCTTTGTGTAAAACTTGTTAATAACAAAGTTGTAGATAACTTACTGATCTACCTTGTGTTAAATTTTCATAGTCAAAGGCTTTAGGGTTTAAGAGTTTTTGTAGTTAGAAGTTTGTTGTCCGAAATATTTACCATCTAGACAGATTTGATTAACTGAATTATTTGACGTAGATAGCTGTTGAATCACCTTGAGAGTATTAAAATAAAGTTGTAGACAATTTCATAAGCTTTCCAGAATATCCACAACCATATGATTTCGATGTATATAACTCCAGTTATGGGTAAAACAAGTAGCTGCTCTTTTGTAGTTCGGTAAATAAATTACAGAAGTGTTTGCTTAAGTAATAGAGAAGAGATATGCACCTACTCAGTAGAATAGGATACACTTGTTATTACCTTAACACCATGCTATTGAAAATACTTACGAGGATGCATTCA